>NC_088297.1:10139243-10439243 GCF_032854445.1 Liolophura sinensis | reverse complement strand
CTTTGAACAGATGACTGTAGCATAGTATGAAGCTTTGAACAGATGGCTGTAGCATAGTATGACGCTTTGAACAGATGACTGTAGCATAGTATGAAGCTTTGAACAGATGACTGTAGCATAGTATGACGCTTTGAACAGATGACTGTAGCATAGTATGACGCCTTGAACAGATGACTGTAGCATAGTAAGATGCTTTGAACAGATGACTGTATCATAGTATGAAGCTTTGAACAGATGACTGTAGCATAGTATGAAGTTTTGAACGGATGACTGTTTCATAGTATGACACTTTGAACAGATGACTGTAGCATAGTATGACGCCCTGAACAGATGACTGTAGCATAGTATGAAGCTTTGAACAGATGACTGTAGCATAGTATGACGCTTTGAACAGATGACTGTAGCATAGTATGACGCTTTGAACAGATGACTGTAGCATAGTAAGATGCTTTGAACAGATGACTAGCATAGTATGACGCTTTGAACAGATGGCTGTAGCATAGTATGAAGCTTTGAACAGATGACTGTAGCATAGTATGATGCTTTGAACAGATGACTGTAGCATAGTATGACGCTTTGAACAGATGACTGTAGCATAGTATGATGCTTTGAACAGATGACTGTAGCATAGTATGACGCTTTGAACAGATGACTGTAGCATAGTATGAAGCTTTGAACAGATGACTAGCATAGTATGACGCTTTGAACAGATGACTGTAGTATAGTATGAAGCTTTGAACAGATGACTGTAGCATAGTATGACGCTTTGAACAGATGACTGTAGCATAGTATGAAGCTTTGAACAGATGACTGTAGCATAGTATGATGCTTTGAACAGATGGCTGTATCATAGTATGACGCTTTGAACAGATGACTGTAGCACAGTATGACACTTTGAACAGATGGCTGTAGCATAGTATGACACTTTGTACAGATGACTAGTGTAGCATGAAGCTTTGAACAGATGACGTATATAGAATGAATCTATGAACAGATGATTAACATCCCTGCTGTATATCCGATCTTCCAACAATATATTCAGGCCTCATGCACGACCTATAACATGGTACGCGAACATCAGATAATACCTTTATCATAGTCTATTCATGGCCATTTCATTTTCCCTATCAGTAGAATCTAATTAGTATCCTCAGCTTCCTCATCAATGAGCTATGGCGCGCACCTGTAAATGTGTGCTTGATTGCAGTTAATCGTGGTCAGACAAGCCGCAGATAATTCCCCCGGAAATGAACGCTCGGATGTCCAGATGAAAGCAATGCGAGCCCTGGTAACTACGATATCTGCGGCCATCTTCCCTTCAGGCTTATACTTGATTCGATTTCATATTTACCTGTACGAAATGACCGGACTGGGGGCGGGGATCAGCTGCCATATTGATTACCTTCACTTGCCTAATAACTCCTAGCCTTTGTCCAGGTATTCACCGCCTCCGACCCCCTCCCATTCCTCCCTTATTCCACGATGCGTTATTAATCCATTTCTTTCATATTGTCAGTCTTAATTAAGGGAATAATTTGATGTAAAGCATTTTTTTTTGCGGAACTGAATCAAACGCATGTATACATGTAGCTGGGTGATATCCAACGCTGTCAACTATGGCCGTGTTTGGTTAACGGGAGATTTTCCTCTACAGATTTGTTTGAGGTAGAAAGCAATTATATTTTTCGATTCGTGATAAACATTTTTATCAAAGAGACATGTAGTACTTGCCCAAGTATAATGTTTACACAAATTTTGTATCACTTATAACTTAAAAATGTCGTCCCAAAAAGTGACATTGAACACCAAAGCAATACATATTCTCCGATGGTTAATATCATAATAAAAAAAAATTATATGTGAATGTGTTAAAGTTTTACATAATTCTATCAAATGTTAATTCCGGTGCAAGTCTGCATTTATACTTGCCATCAAATGTATTGGACTAGCCATAAGACGTTTACCCTAATAGTCAGATTGACCGCCTGGTATTTTCTGATTAACCGCCGTGACCTTAAGTCACACATAGCTTAAAATCTCCTTACTACATATGTAGAAATTTCTCAAGGACCAACGTCCAAAAACAATATTCCCTAATATTGGTTAACCAAAAACAACAAAAGATATTGACAAGCTGACATTTTTCAATTCAACGTATCCAAAACTGCCAGTCTATATACTGCTTCACAGACATGGATATCAGCAAGCAACGGGTAAATTTTTTTGGGAACAATTACGTGTGTCGACGTGCATGAGGCCTGAATATATTACATGTGGGACGTCTGTTATGAAATAGCCAATGACTGTCCTCTCCTTGTTTTCACCTGCATGACGACTGCTTTGAAAATAGACTCCTTTCATAACAACTTTGAACCATGCCATTTGTTATTCATTACTACGGTCGTTATCAGTATAGCATTGATTACTATTTGCCGCATGCATCAGGATGGCAATTTGTCCGATATAACTATCATTTATGCCGCATTAATACTACAGAAGACACATCCCTGTTCTTAATTTGGCTGATTTCCTCTCTACCCTGAGCAACGCCTACATCAGATCTGGTTAAAACACTAATGACCGGTCCCACGGGAACTCATTAAGTTCCCAGTGACAAGTCGAATTTCTATTCAACCAATTAAGCTGATATTGATATACAGTAGCAATCCATCAGTTATATGCGGTAACCTAAGTGCCCCATAGACTGCTACTTTATTAGCATTTCTAAGCATACATACGCTGTTTAGTGCTTTTACCGTCTGAGCCAGTGCGGGGACCACGTCGTTATACATGCAGTACAATCTTGGTTTCTTACACTTATCTCTCAGCAATATCTCCCACACTTTGAGTTTAGCATGCGCTTCAGTGATGATGAGCCGAAGTTGGATTTGGATCTCAAGGCATTTGACTTAATATTTTTGGCTTTGGGGTGACCTAAAGATTCCGACAGTGATGAACAGGTAGAATATAATCTTAACTGAGGTATATTGAGAGAGATTGGATTTCGCCGGTTACGTGTGACCATTCATTTGCCGATTATCTCACTGTCGTTGTTGCTTCGGTTTTACTCTCTGTGTTGCGGTGAGATTTTTTTATCAGCAATTACCGTTCCTTGGAGTAGGCCTAGAAGTAATTTATTCTGTATATCATGAGGCCAATAAACTATTGATTCAAACATTAAAGATGCTATGGCATTGTCCTATTCATTGATTTAATTTTTCTGCCACAACAATGTTGAAAATCTGTAATGGTTGTTGTTGTTGTTGTTCACAAACAAGGTGCGCCCTCAGGTGTAAAATTCAACCACCTTGGTTGAACTAAATGGACTCCAGATCCAGATGTAATACCAGTGTATGTTATGTCACACACACGTGTACCAAAATGTGTTGGTGTATCTAAATCTATACCACGACGATAAAAAAAAATGACGTTGAATGGTCGAGCGCCCTTGCTGAGATGGCTGTGTCTTTGAGTCAGGACGTTTTTCACGCAAATGGCAATGGGCGGCGGCTTATCCTGGGCACTATCATTTACATGCCCTTCATCATATACAGCATTTATTCAATCTGACGAACTTCTCAATATACTTATTTATTTATTTGATTGGTGTTTTACGCCGTACTCAAGAATATTTCACTTATACGAAGGCGGCCAGCATTATGGTAGGAGGAAACCGGGCAGAAACCCACGACCATCCACAGGTTGCTGAGGCCTTCCCACGCACGGTTCTCAATATAAGATGCACGGATAAGCACACCATTTTGATGGATGAACGTTAGACTGTGCAAACCAACAACCCGAGCGCTGTCGGCTGCTTCTTGTAAACAAGCCCCAAGCACGTGCTGTAAGAGTAAGGCAGTCTACGATCGCTGCCAAATAAGCGAACAATGGTTTAGCATGGCCTTAAAATGGGTCAATCATATTAAATTAATGGAAAGACGTAAGAGTTGTCATATTCGCTAAAGCGATGTTAATTACGTGACAGCACTATGTAATAGAAAGCAGCTTTGTACTGATTGTCGACTCTTGAACATTGGATGTTACCTCGCAAGAGTCTATTATTCCAGATGGCACTCGATGTAGGCTACACCACCCCCACCCCGACCACCCTCATATGTCACATGACCCACAGGCATTGTTTTTGTCCCATCATCACAGCCGGGGACTGGGTTTATAACGTCGGTGGCGGATCGATAGCGGCAGTAGCAGACAGTACTGACATGTGGCGTACTACTCCCCTGCCAAACACCGTTCTGTGGCAATCGTCCCACCGGAGACAGCTACCTGGCGGACAACAGTCTGTGCCAGGATATACTGCCAGTTTTGCGCCCTCCGCCCGTGGCCGTCCAGTAGTCCTATAGGCTGTGCCCGGTGGACTTGCTCTGTGGGTATCACCTGCGCGCTAAAAGCCATATTAGAGGCCGTCTGTGCCATACACGAACTAACAAACATGGATGTACTGGGGTAGAGAACGCGACGATCATGTCGGCGGCGGAGGAGACGGTGATCTCCGGTATCGAGGTGCCGCAAGACACGGTGAGTTCCTACGCATGTATTCACTGTACACTGAGTTGTCACGTCTGCCTTTACCCGTAGACTGTTAGATGAATATGAGGCGGGTTTTCACGCTTATCTTTACAGTAGACTGAGTTGGTGGGTGAATACTTAGTGAGTTCCAACGTTTGTCTTTACCTTAGATTGATAGATGAACACTCTGGAAGCGTGGGTTGTCACCCTAAACTGAGCTCTCACATTTATTTTAAACATGAACAGAGTTGTCACGTTTGTGATTACGGTATACTGATTGTTTCGATGAATATTTGGGGGAGTTGTGACGTTCTTTTTATCATAAATTGATGGAGATTTTCACGTTTTCTTTACCATAGACTGATTTAACACGTTTGTCTTTGCCGTAAAAAATTGCATGAATATTTAGCCACGAGTAGTCACGTTTACCATTATCCGAAACTGGTATCACCCACCAGTAAACATACATAAACGTAACGAGTAAGTCAATACAGCCAAACATGATCCATCAGTGGGTATAGGTTAAAGAGAGCCATCAGCGGGTATAGTTTAAAGAGAGCCTTCAGTGGGTATAGGTTAAAGAGAGCCATCATCGGGTATAGGTTAAAGAGAGCCATCAGCGGGTATAGGTTAAAGAGAGCCATCAGTGGGTATAGAAAAAGAGAGCCATCGGTCGGTGTAGGTTAACGAGAGCTGTCAGCGGGTATAGGTTAAAGAGAGCCATTAGTGGGTACAGGTTAAAGAGAGCGATCAGTGGGTATAGGTTAAAGAGAGCCATCAATGGGTATAGAAAAAGAGAGCCGTCAGTGGGTATAGGTTAGAGCCATCAAAGGGTATAGTTAAAGAGAGCCATCAGTGGGTATAGGTTAAAGAGAGCCATCAGTAATTCTAATGACATTTGCTTGTTTGAGTACAGTGATATTTGTCTTTTCCATAAATGTTAGTCGTGGTTGAGTGCAGGGACATTTGTCTTTCCATAAATGTTAGTCATAGCTGAGTATAGGGGTATTTTTTCCATAAATGTTAGTCATAGTTGAGTACAGTGACATTTGTCTTTTCCATAAATGTTAGATATAGCTAAGTACAGTGATATTTGTCTTTTCCATAAATGTTAGTAATAGCTGAGTACAGGGACATTTTTTTTTCCATAAATGGTATTCATAGCTGAGTACAGTGACATTTGGTCTTTTCCATAAATGTTAGTTATAGCAGAGTAGAGTCACATTTGTCTTTTCCATAAAGGCTAGTTATAGCTGAGTACAGGGACATTTTTTTCCAGAAATGTTAATTATAGCTGAATACAGTTACATTTGCCTCTTCCATAACTCGTAGTGATAGCTAAGTACAGTGACATTTGTCTTTCCGTAAATTTTAGTCATACTTGAGTGCAGTGACATTTATCTCTTCCATAGCTATAATAGCTTGCTGTGCACAGTGACATTTGCCTTTTTCATAAGTGTTAGTCATGACTGGGTATACGGTGACCTTTTTCTATTCCATAACTGCTAGTCATGGCTGAGTAAAGTGACATTTGCCTTTTCCATAAGTGTTAGTCATGGCTGATTTATACAGTGACATTTGTCTTTTCCATAACCATAATACAGGAACGAGTACAGTCACATTTGCCTGAACTATAAAACATGACTAAGTACAGCGATATTTACTAGTATCTGTGCTATAACCGTTATTCTTTGATGTGTACAGTGAAATTTGGTTGCTACAAGTTACACTTGCTTGTGTCCTACTAACGGCGCTGAACAAAGGTGGAACAGTATATGTTTAGTCCATATTTGCAAACATAATCAGTCACACAGCAGTGACAGGTATTAGAGATAATTAAACCAAACTAATCATGCCATGCAGATGTTGTATTTGGCTGCTCGTCATGGCAATGTGCTTACAGTCGGTGTGAAGTCTTCCAAAGATCCAGGTTTGTGAGGCTGTATACGAATTTCGTAAGATCCTGCTCAGTTTGTACGCGTTTAATTTGTCACCTGGGCTCAAGGGAAATAAGGACAGGGAATAATATGTATGTAACATTCCCTTGGGGGGCAGCGTTCATGAAAGGCGCATTTACGCTACTGTTGTACACCGCACAGAGAAAAAGGTATTTGTATAACCTTGAACTTAGGGGCAATAGACATGTCTAAACCTGATTGCCTGGGAACAGCAGCTTTTTTTTAATTCCAATTTTGAAATAAAAATCATCCAGTTTTGACATAACCATAGTGCCTAACTTTGAAATAAAAATATACCATTTCTGAACAAAATAATAAATCTGAACTTTTTTCACAACTTCTCATTTCCCCCCCAAAAGTGGAGGGGGGGGGGAATATGGTAACTTTTTTTTTGAAGGTAGTATGCAAGATTATTCCAAATGAGGTCAATGTTTCATTGAAAGTTATGTTATGTTTATTTAAAACAAACCCTTTATTTAAAAAAAATAGTTCCTACACCTGGTAACCGTTTCAGGAAAGAGTCGCGATTTGCACCTGCTGTAACTCATATGACAACAAATAGTCAGTGGATTTGTGACTATTGAAATGCGCCTGACGCAGAGATGGGACAGCTCTGTGAAACAGGCCCTTGGCTGGATATGAAAGCAGGGAAGCTTTGTTATCTACACTAGTCTCTCCTAATTCCATACTTATTATATTTTCTCAATTTTTGGTGCTTTGTGTTGAAAGTTGTTTTGGAAATTGGTCGTAATGGAACGTTCATTGTATTTTACGATTTATACGCGAATGTCTGCTATGATGCGTTGGTTTAATAGGAAAATTGACGTACGTCATCAAAACATATTAATAAAGCTCTGATATCATTCTTTGTGGTTTCGTGAGAGTATCTAGAGTTTATTTCGTTGACAATGGACACAGCAAAGTCAGATCTGAACACACAGGAAACTACTGGTAACAGTATGTTAGAAGAAGTCAACAAAGTATGCAAGTTTTGTTTGGATAGTTTTACTGTCAAATTATCATTTATTTTTTTAAACAACATATTTTCCAGAGTGTTTTACACTTTGAAGTGTTTACAATGGTCGGCAGTGTCGTTTGCCTTGTACACGTCTGCAGCAGGGTTCAGTGCTTAGCCAATGTGTTATTACTATTTTACACGTTGAATTGATTAACTTCGTTCCTGCACAACATTTTTGTTTATAAACATAACTTAAACTGCAACAGCTGGTTACATGGTCCACTAATTTTGGATGTTTTGCCAGAGATAATAATAGGTAACCATTGTTTTTTCAGATGAAAAAGGGCTTAAGCATTTGGATGCATTTATGTACGAACATATTTGTTCCTCTCAGTAGATTAGAAATAAGTTCTACATGATTACCTCTTTCAAGCTTTATAACTGGTGCGGCTCCGAAGACATGCGGTTGAGGTTCTTGCGGTTCTAATTTTAAAACACACGAGGTCCAAGGCTCAGTCCCAGCCTCTGTAATCTTGTGACAATAAGCAGTCGATAGTGATCGTAACTACCTTGATGGTGTCATTGAGCGCGACGCGTTACACCAATGAGCCAGCGAGTACTTCAAGGTTTCACATAGGGTTTTCGAGTTCGCACTCTTTTATTGCTAAAGGTAAAAAACGTCCTACTGTATCAGGTGACCTGTATAGTAGGTGACATTTATTATAACATGGACACCTTAAAAGGTTTCCGAAAAGTTATGTAGAATAAAAGAACAATAGGGAGAACTGAGTAACTGAGACTTTAAAAAGTTCCTGAAGAACAGCAGTATCAGTGGTGTGTTTAGAAAATGACAAGTCAGCTGACCGATAAATTAATGTCAACAAATGATACCTAATATAAACTACCAGGCAAAAGAAAGGTTTCACCCACTTCTTGAGCCCATAAAACAAAAACAAAGACAGACATAACAATTAAGATGATTGGTTTATAAACAGAAATCATTGTGAAATATTCTCTCAAAAAGGCTTTAAAATATTGGCATTCAATTTGCCACAAAACACAATTAAAGAGACAAGGGGTCAGAAGAAAAAAATACACATATGTAAAGTTAACTGGCAAGTGCATGTAAAGTCACAGTATCCACAGAAATGAAGGACTACAGTCATCAGTAGCGAGTGTGGCCACCCTGGGTATCAATGCAAGCAAGCACACGCCTCCGCATTGACATCTTCAGTCGCCGGATGACGTCAACTGGGATAACGTTCCATAGGTTTAACAGAGCTTGCTCAAGTTCCTGTTGGTTAGTTGGAGGAGGCACCAGCTGTCTCAAACGGCGGTCAAGGTGATCCCAGAGATGCTCAATGGGGTTCATGTCTGTTGAGTTGGCTGGCCAGGGCAACACGATGACGTTTGCGGTCTCGAGGTAGTCTGTAACAATGCGAGCAGTGTGAGGTCTTGCGTTGTCGTGTTGCAAGATCGATCCTCTTGGCTGTCGTTGGAGGAAAGGAACGACGACAGGTCTCAGTACCTCATCAACGTATCGCTGGCCAGTCCAATTACTTTGCACAATAACCAGCTGCGTCTTCATTTGGTCACAAATCCCTCCCCAAACCATGACTCCTCCGCCTCCAAACGGATAAACGTCTCTTACGCAGTTTGGCGCGAGACGCTCTGCCATAGTTCCTGAATAGACAGAACCTGCTCTCGTGTGTAAACAGCACTCTCGCCCAGTCACGTCGCTGCCATCGACGTACAATACGTGCCCATCGCAATCTGCGTTGACGGTGTAAAAGGGTCAAGTCCATCCCACGGAAGGGGCGGTAAAGTCGTAAACCAGCTGAACGAAGACGACGAAGTGTTGTCCTGGGGCTGATGACATGGCCTAGTGCCGTCGCCGCTGTTGACGTCGCCGTGACGAATTGGTTTCGGAGGTGGATCTGCCGGATGTAGCGATCTTCAGCCGCAGTTGTTACCCTCGGTCTTCCTGATCTTGGTCTGTCTTGGGTCTGGCCTGTCTGCTGATAGCGTATGAACAACCTCCTGATGGTGGTTTGGCTGCAGTTGAACATTCTTGCAATGTGACGTTGCGAGACTCCCATGGTGGACATACCGATGGCCTGGTCTCGTTGCGCTTGCGTTGTCTTGGCATACTGTTTGTGTTTTTTCGGTCACTGAATGTCTGCTCTTTCGAGCAAGAGTATTTATGCACCATTACCGCACGTGCATCACGAGCCATGCCTCAAAAGGACGTTTTGCATGTGGTCGCAATTTCACAATTCCAATTGCTGCGTTCGTGACGATGCGTTCTGGTAGAGGAAACGATGCAGTCATACATTAAGTCCTGCTTAGAATCAAACCCGGAACCGCGCTTTTACTTTTTTTATGACAAAAAATACGGTGAAACCTTTCTTTTGCCTGGTAGTTTATTTGACGAGTCACATGACACAGACGGACTATTTTTACCTTTAGTGACAAAAAAGGTTGAACTTGATACTCCCCTATTGTTTACAATCGTGCTCTAGTAGACAAAAAAGTCTACATCAGTAGATATTCAATTCATCAATTCATCAAGAAAACTACAGCCATTTTGTAGTCGGCATAACATAATGTTGGAAGAACAGTTGTCGACTTAATGGATGGATCCACTACATCTAATGTCCTACCACTCCTTCACGTGACAACGTTGCTTTTCATTCCATTCCCGGTGAAATCCATCGTGACGTCATGACGTCACAGAACAATTGAACATTTATAAACCAACGTGTGGGATATCCGGTTGACCTACTTGCAACAATATTGATTATGACTGGTCAAATGTGTGTACTTGATTGACGGTTCGAAAAGGTAATCTTGTAATTTTTGGTGATTTCTTACATAACACACAGTTTGTAGCTTCGAATTAAAGTCGTCCATGTTCAGTATCTACTTAAAGGTAGACCGGCCCGGATAGCACAGTTGGTAGAGCGTCCGCTTCGGGACCGGTAGATCCAGGATCAATCCTTGATCGAGTCACACCTAAAACTTAAAAAGAGGAAGTTGTACCTTCCTCGCTTGGCGTTCAGCATGAAGGGGATAGTGCACGACTGGTTGACCCGTATCAGTATAATGGCTCGGGTGGGGCGGCTTACTTGCCTTCGGTAAGTCGTCTCAGTGAAGCAGCACTAAATAAAAGAGCGGTCGAAATCCGTCCTGCAACAAGGAGGCACATTACACGTACATGCACCCTAATGATTCCTTCGTCGTCATATGACTGAAAAATTGTTGAGTACGACGTTAAACCCCAAGCACTCACTCACTCACTCTACTTAAAGGTAAAGACAACACTAACTTGAAGAATATGCCAGATGAAAGGCCATTAAGCACTGTCCACAAAAATAGTTGCATTGATTTTTTTTAAGAATTTTTCAAGCCAGTGAAATGCATGTGAAACTTTGGATTATACGATGGCTTTTACTGTCCATTTTGGGACCAGTGACGTCACATCAGGGTTTTTTTTTTTTTTTTTTTTTGGTTTTTTTTTCACTTTTTGTGACTGCTAGATTGCACCATTCTAAATGCATATAGGTCCATAAATGCATTAGGCCAACGAATTTTGAAATAAACCATTTCAAGAAAAAAATATGCATGTGACGTCATTGATACGTTCTGGGCCACTGTAGACCACCGTAAAATCTGATGTTTTAAAACCATTTCACTCGGTTGAAAAGATTTTTACAAAAATTACATCGAACTATTTTCATGAATAATGTTTAATGGTCTTTCATCTGATATATATTTCATTTTAGTGTTTTCTTTGTCTTTAATACTATCACAAAAGGGGATCGTCTGCGGAAAGGACGAATTTTGAAAGCACGAATTTGTACAAGGAAAGAGAATACGAATGTTTAAGAGAATGAAATAGATATGAGTTTCCTATCTAAGCTAGAGGTAACATTTTATTACTTTTATTTTATTTATGAATGATTCCTGTTATGTATCCTAAATGTACGGATGCGCTTTCCGATTTTCCCGTCGGCCTTTGTATTTACCGTTAGTTCTCCAGAGATCTCGTGGCAGTGTGGACTGGCGTCACGTGACCCCCACCGCTTTAGTGAAGCACAGTGCTAATGTACTGTGAAAACAAACAGCCATGTGAGCCCCATTGTAAGCAGCTCATTGACGAGCTCAGCTAATGGGTGGTTTAATGAGTTGTACGAGGGAAAAGACACGCGTTACTACGGGCGGGGGTCACTGACCTTTCAGGTAAACTAGTTTGCAGACGGAGCCGGTTTCATTGATCGATTGACTGATTATTTTTTAACGCCAATTTCATTGACCGAGATATTGAATCTACTCTCGCGCTTTCACGAGACGAGTGTGTTGACTGAATCTATTAGATATGCGCATGAGCATGTCCGACAACGCAACGGCGTTTTATGGAAATGAGCTAATATGCCACCCAGGAATTACATGCTTACATAATTCATTCCATAGTTAGCTGCAACCTAATAGCATATCGTTCGAACTGCAGGGCGGATCTTAAGGGCACAGACTTACAGTTAAGGACAATAGAAATATTGATGCGATTTTTCAGGGAGGACGAAGTATTTCTTTGTCTGCAAGATAATATTTCATTATTTATTTATATTACTGATTTTATTGCAGTTCAGCACCATATTCACGAATTTTCTTATAATTTATGAACATTGGTGGAATTATTAGATTGGGGATGTGTAAAATTAGGATGTTTACGGTAGATTATCGATGGTGTCTATACTAAACTTATCGCGTGTCTCTTTCCTAATCGCAGATAAATCCGGGAAATCGTGCGTGCCAGATAACATATGACAATAATTTTGTATCATGTTTGCCTTAATTTCATGTTAAGGAAAATCACAGACGCGTAACGAATGAACGATGATGGGTTTCCCATGCGAACTTTAATTTGACCCGCAGATTTTGTGTGAAGAACAATAGGAGATGCAGCGGGACGATATATCTGCCTAAATTCGCAATGCATTGTGGGATTCAAATGGGAGGGGGTTCAAGAACAGAAAATTTTGTGAGACAAACCTGTGGACCCTTGCCTAATTTGAGACAGTGTAACAATGACGATTTCTTTGGTGTTTCGTTCCGCTACTTTCTATTGAAGCTGTTTCAGCGTCTTGTATCAGACATACGTGTATCGGCAGCAAAATGTCTTATTTTCACCAAACCCACAAAAAAAAAGAAAGAAAAAGACCCAAGGACGTTAGAAAAAAATACATTGACAAAATCGAACATGTGTCAACCTGGATTAAGGAGTTAAAAGAAAACCGTGTTAACAGGTCAATACCTGGATCTTTCTGGAATTTAATTTTAGCCTTTCCATGAAAACTTATAATTAAGCAGTTTATATTTTGGCTGTAAAAATCTCTACTACGATGTAACCAACATTTTTGTTGGTCCATTTTAAAACTCATAAAGCATATCGTGCGTGAGACATAGGCCTACTTATGTCACCGCACAAATGATTTATAGTTAGTCCCTTATGTGATTTCAAATGAAGTGTCGATTATGAGATTAAATTCAACAGCATCCGTAAATGACGAATCTTGAAATAGGCGTCCCTTAAAGTATGATTGATGTGTCAGTTAGCCAGTGGAATAATCAAGTATTCGATAAGCGCTATGATATTTCAGAAATCACGTGCAGATCGAGTGTATTCCAGTTTTCAAGGAGTTCTGACTGGCCTTCAGTCAACCATTCCTTTAGATCAAGCGTATTGCATTTTTGAAAGATATTGAAAACCGGACTGGCTTTAAATCCGCCATTTTATTTCGTGACGATGAGTTCTTTTGAAATATTACTTTTATGATCATGTAGCAAAACCCTTTACTTGACGCATGGTATCGTTGCTTTTTTGTGAATAAAAATGTCCGCCGAAGCTTGACGCCTTATTTCCGGAAGATCCTACATCTGTGCAGGGGTGTATGAAAGAGTAACGAGAGTTAGCATTCTCTTCTGTTCTCTCTTTATTGCCGTTTTTGTCGGGTCCAATTTCGTATGTCAGTGGGAAAAGAGGGGATGATTTTTTCAGGTTATATAAAATACTCCAAACAATAGCAACGACGACAGTGTGATAGCTGGCAAATCGTCACACGTAACCGATGAAATCTGCCCTCTTGTCACTTTACCTCGGGAGTTAACTCTAACTGATCAAGGTGGCGTTAAGCCGTACTCGTTGATTCTTTCTAACTCTTCATGTAAATGCTTACACAGCAGATACACTACATGCCCATAGCACCATGACTCAACCAGAATTAGGTAAAACAATTTTGAATGATTTGCAAATTTGCAATTTATTAAACGTTACTGGACTAGAATCATGCGAAATGATCTGTTGTCATAACATTTTATTTTCTAAAAATGACATTAAAAGGAACCATGCCCCGGGGATGCTCAGCATCCTGGTTTATGCAGGAAACATAGAGAGTAGAATAATGTAACATGAATGCTACATGAATGCTAAAAATGTTGTTTTAGTGACATGACGAGGACTAGCCATGCGATTAATGTGTCTATATCTGTTGCAAGAACATACAAGGACTGACACGAAAAGGTTGATGTTTATCGTTTACATTAGACAGTCATTCAGAATTAACCCGCGGATATGTGGCCAATAACCTGGTGCGTTTATTGTTGCTATCGTAGCGATCATACGAGATGATCTTTAAACCCAATCGTGGGCCGATATATCATGGATACGCATCTTATCGTAGCATTTTTCACGGCGATCATTGGTAGCTATTTCTACGCATACTGGCAGCAATATCATTCCTCATCGATCACTTCCTATTAGCAGCATGGACTAGCAGTAATGTGACACAGGACTACATGCTGCGACAATGTTTCGTGGTGACGGTTGAGAATCTGTCGTCAATTCACCCTGTATAACAACGAGGCTCGTAAGGGAGATTTTTTTCGCTGGATGAGCTTAAAAACTATTGAGGAAGTATCGGCGAATACAAATTCGCGATATTATGTGAGATGTAGGAAATCAAGTGGTCGATGAAAATAATAGCTTACTTTACGCAGCAGTCACAAAAATGCTCGCAGTGTCATGATGTAGTACGCAAGTCCAGAGTTCTCACTGTGGGTTATCTTACGATAAGTAGGCCTACGTGTTCCCAGTCATATTAGTATCCCCGTAAACATAGCCGTTGACAAGGAGGTTAAAGCTACAGTAAATAAAGCTACAAATAGAACCTTATATGTTGATAAATATATAATGCAAGATCTGGAAGTTTGACTGTTTTTGGTTTCTTACGCTGATTGGCCGACAGTGGTCAATCGCTGTAGGCCTGGTCACGCTTGAACAAATGTGCCATGCCTAAAATTCAGCTTAGGTCAAGCATGACCTGGACTTGCCTTTCTCTCACATCAGCCAGTCAGAATCGATTGTATAAATCTTTAAAGGCTCCGTTACGATTACTCAAGAATGACTGCGACCGAAAAATAATCATGATTTTCATGAATCACAGATGTCGTAGTTAGATGTAGATCAGTTGTGATTGAGTGTTAACTGGTTTTAAAAGCGCCTCTCTTCAGTGATGCATGTGGGTTGGGGGCGTTGCAACGTTTTCTACATATACATGGGAAGTCAGAATAAAACCCTGACCGGAATAAACTGACCAGAATTCGATGTTCATCAGTAACACGTGAGACCAATTACCCATAGCAGTGTTTTATATTATACTCTTTCTGTTTTCATTTTGGATGTTTTTATTCTTATTTCCAAAACCATGCCTGTATTACTATTTCCTGCAGGCTTCCAACATGTATGTTCTCGGCACGATATGGTTTTACTGCCACTCTGGCGTTATTACGCCTAAACACTCATTTGATTTATTCATTTAACTCTTCGTCCTGATATTCATGTCCATTTATGCTATTCTCATTGTTTGTCAGCATTCTGTGGATTTGTATCGGAATCTATCAAATCACCTGCGATTCGGCATGTCCTGTTGTATATCAGCAAGTCACAATGCATATGCTGGTTTCGAGTAGGTGCTCGCAGCCATGTTCCCGTTTAATAAGTAATCTCTGTGTGTAGACTCAGGTTGTCGCCTGTAGGGAATCTCTTATCAGAAGAGCCAATATGCTTTGGTGTATCATGTTTCATATGTAACAGTTTGCAGAGATTGAAACGCCAAGCTGATACAGTATTCCGGGGCGAATCATGCTAACTGATTCTTTTTGTAAATTTGTAAATTTGGCGAACGATTCAGATAGGAAGCTTATGATACTCCCGAGAACTACGGCCGACTAATTCAATTACCGATGACAAGATCAGTTTGCCATGCATGGCGGCCTTTTTAGGTTACGAGTTCTAGGTTTTCATAGAGTACACGATCTGGAGACTGATTTAATTCGTTCACCTAAAACATTCGTCTTTTCATTATTAATTTCTTAGTTCTTTTGTTGAACGTTTGTTTTGCAAATTGGTTTTTGAAATGATTGACAGAGAGCGTCCGTTTTGGTATTTGGAGACGATTTGGAGACTGATTTATTTCATTCACCTGGAGCAAGCGCTTTTCCATCAATCATTGAAAGTTGTTTACTGTTTCTATTTGCATGAATCCGCCCTGATTTCTTACTTAATGCATTTTAATTGTTCCTTGGTGGTTTGCGTTGAAAGCTAGTTTGGAAACCTGTCGTGGAATTCTTGAGTTGGAATACCCATTTTGTGGTCGGCTGGTATAGGCGATTTGATACTGGTTTAATTCATTCACCTATAGGTTTATTTATTTGTTTGATTGGTGTTTTACGCCGTACTCAAGAATATTTCACTTATACAACGGCGGCCAGCATTATGGTGGGAGGAAACCGGGCAGAGCCCGGGGGGAAACCCACGACCATCCGCAGGTTGCCAACAAACCTTCCCACGTTCAAGTCCAGCATGAGTTGGACTTGAACTCAGAGCGACTGCATTGGTGAGAGACTCCTGGGTCATTACACTGCGCTAGCGTGCTAACCAACTGAGCCACGGAGGCCCCTTCACCTATAGAGCATTCGCTTGTCCATCATCATCAATGAAAACTGTTTATTACTTCTCTTTCCGTGAATCCGTTCTAATTTCTTATTTAATATACTGTCTTAGTTCTTTGGTGGTTTGTGTTGAACGTTTGTTTTGGAAATCTATCTTGGAATTATTGACCTGGAACGTCCATAACAGGAGTGACTGCTAAGCCACGTTTGAGAATGCCGTGTATACGTGCGATGGAAATAACTGTTGATTTCTATAGCTAACTTGTCATTCATATTTCATGCTCATTTGTTTGGCTACCCTGCAAAGCGAATATCGAATCATTAACAAGGATAATCTAATCCGGAGACATTTTCTTTAAACGTCGATTCTTATTATTCCATGTACCGCGGCGTTGTTGACATAACTCGGTTTAGTAGGCTCTCGGATCTGTGGATAAATGGAACACTAGCCTGCTCGGAAGACAGATGGGAGTCGGGCGGCAAGAAGAGCAAGCGTTCCCGCTCTTGCAAACCACTCATCCATTATAATTCATCAAACAAGAGAGGTCACTCGATGCCACAGTCCCCTTTTAATATCAACCGGCGGCAAGTAAATGTAGATCAGATACACTAGACGAAGGCAGGCAGCTTATGAACGAAACTGGCTACTTAATGCCCATCTGAGGGATGCGGAGGCGTTGTCAGTAACCGCTGTGTTACTGTAATTCTTCAACCTTTTCGTGTGTGTGCAAAGTATTAATTCAAGTATATTCTGAAGGCATTAAACTTCATTGTAGACTGATAAAGTTATACTTTTTGTGAAGCCCGGAAACTGGCCAATCCAACCGATGTAATTTTGACAATTCACACCTCTTCTCGTTCGCTTCACATCACGGCCACCAGTAGCAAATTTTGTACCGAAATCTGAGGTCAATGGGATAAAGGTGATGAGACATGAAAGTCAAAACACACATACACACACAAAGGCACGCGCGCGCACACACACACAAACTCTGTTCCAGTCTTTGTTTCTAATAGTACTTTATACATATGCATTCCCTTTATCTAAAGTATACACATCATGATTCTAACCAAAGCCTAAAATAATTAAATTGATGAATGCTGATTAAACAGTTTCGGGTCACAACACTGATGACCGAAAAAAGATACCAGCAATAGGGAAATTTTCCGACCGAATTCTTTTGTAGCTAAAGGTAATAAAAGCCTTTCTGTATCACATGACTTGTCAAAAATATTAAGCAATTTTTCCTGACATTAATTTACCGATTTCCCGTCTCCCTGTGTTCTAGAAGCAAAACTACCCCCACTCCCCCGGCCCACCTTTTCTTCACTAACTTCACAAACGCTCAGTTCGTCATCTTTGCCCATGGTTTGTCGCTTCTAAACAACTTTCGTGAGACTGTTTTCAAACGCCCATTTTATAGTGAATATAATCAAAAATAGTTGGCTAACATTTCTGACAGATCACGTGGTGTATTCGGACATTTTGACCTGTATTGATTAAACGCTGTTTGGATCCACGACTTACGCCATTCATCGCGTAAGTCGAATCACAATGGTTTTGACTTCGTACAGATTGTTACAGACAAAATACTGTAGAATGGTATGATTTCCACAAAGCTCTTGACTGAGTGACATAAATTCCATTATTGTGCTCTAAAATCCCATTCAACTGGATGAACAATGTTTATATAAGAGGAAGACTCGCAGAATCATTTGTTTGAACTAAATTCTGCGAGGCGAAAAGCAGTCATGTTTCTTTAACTCATTCAAACAGACCACAATTCATTTATCGCCTCCACGATCAGCATGATCTTTGGCTGGTGACACATCAAGAATGAGGGCTGCTCGCATGGTTTGTTTTAGCCAACGGAATTCCCTAGAGAATTTACTCCAGGTAGAACGGAAGGACTTAGTAAGTGTGTGACCTGAACGTCAGCAGATGATCAAACATTGCACAGACTCGTTGATCAATATGGCTGATCCGGTTAGTCAAACATCGATATTAGGCCTATTTGTAAATAAAATAGAGGGCAATTTTTTGGCTCTTTGTGGTGTTAAAGGCAATTGACAATGTTCATAAACCTGAAATGTTTACGATTCCTTTGTCAGTGCAGTTTGCTTCTGATGATGTTGAAAGGGAAGGCTGGTGACACATTAGGCTACATTCCTCAAACTGTAACACACAGTCATTAAAATCGCACGCACTATAGCAGCCTTTGTGTTGGATAGCCTTTACCTTGCTATGTCAAAGACAACACGCAATGGGGTGAATAAGATGTCATTATTTACAGCGCTTTTAACTGTTCTGTTCTCTCGTTGCGCCATTTAATGTAGCAAAATACACTCGTTATCGACAGACGTTAACAGCAGTAAATGTGGATCGATCTTAGATATTGCGTCAGCAACCTGTTTAATGATCAGTGTGTCAAGTATAGGTACAGTCACCCTATTTTGACAGGCGATTCTAACTCATGGAACAGTTTTCAATGTTGTTTTGACAATTTAAATTAAAAGATTAAAATTAAAATTAAAAATTTAAAATTGAAAGATTTAATTTAAACAATCAATGCAGACGAGATTTTTTTGTCCATGAATAATGTTATGAATGTAGGGGAATGATGGAAAAGGAAAACACAAACATCGGCTTGCTCATTTCACTGAAAAAGCTCACTGATTTCTATACGCATGAAAAATTAATCTGTTAATTTTCTGTTGTCTGAGTGAGGCTAGAATGTATTCTGTTATTATAACAAAATATTCTGTCATATTCAACACAATATACTGTTAGTATAACAGAATCTTTATGTTGAATCAGTGTAATATGTGTGCTATGTTAAACAGAACATTGTGCTGCAACAGCAGAATACATTCTGGCATCACAAAATCTACTCTGTAAAATTCAACAGATTTTTTTTTAGTGTATGAACAAAGTGTTTTGCTTTTCCCAATTTCAGCACAGGTAGATAAAACAGCAAGGAAGAGAGGTCGATTCCACAAAGCCATTTCTGGCTGAAGTCAAAATTTGAAGCCTCTCCGCAATACTTTGTTTTTGGTGCAGAAAGTTAAAATTTTGACACGTTGATCTTCATACAAGGTTTCATCGCTTCGCAGCATAGCGTAATCGGTTCGCAGAATCGTGTTATCGCTTCCTTCCATTGTCCCATCGCTGAGCACTATCGAGCAATCGCTTCGCACTATCGTACCATCGCTTCGTTCCGTCGTAAGGTGATGACAAGATATTATGATGGTCAGACTAAGGCCTTAACCGGCTTCCGTACATATTGGAGATCTCTCGATCAGAGTGTTCACCCACGAGAAATAAAGTCATACACAAGTGTAACACAGGTAAAGATAAAAACCCGGACAGCCACTGAATGGCAGGCAGGATTGATTATGTAACACTTAGAATTTATGAGATAATATACAGCAACCACTCAAAGAGGGTCATCATTAGACCGATATCAAGTTGCGCTTTTGATTTCGTTCCTTTCATTAAGTACCTTTTTCCATTATACATTGGCTTGAATTGCCATGGCAGAGCTGAATGGATCAACATACTTCTAATGGAATCGATATACACCATTATCAATGTGAGGTCTATGAGAAACCAACAACTGTTATGTAAATGCCAACAGCCTTAAAGCACGCCGTGTTCGGACTCATATAGAAGACTGATGGACTCTTGTGGGCCAGAGTTCAAATCAGGGAGACGGCAATTCTGAAAATGGTGAAATACAAGCCACGATAGAAAACTGTAAGTTAGCTCGTAAAAGCTTCCATACTAAGTCTGGGACAAGGTACATTTCTGGACAACGCAATTTGAACATAATTCTTCAACATAGAGAAAGTCTCTTAGTAAAATGGGTGAAACTCCGAATATTAAAGTCACTGATGACCATCTGTATTTCGGAGCATAGGATATTTACATTGTTCAGAAGCCATAATAATGGCTACATAGTGCGACGAAGAATGTGGTGACATCAACGGTTTGTAATGAAATTCTATATAAATAAAGTAAATTGACAAGAGACCGGTTTCTAGCACTTACGCGTGATCATTTGTCAACTACCACACTGTTGACGCTACTGTAGTTTTACGCTATGCTGTAGTCTTTTGTTCCGTATACGTTCATACATGTAAATCAGGATTCTGCTGGTGGACTAAGAGTCCCAGAGACTTATTTACTTTTCATGCAAATGTTTAGTAAATGTCATGACAAAACAGTATTTTCAATAATTCTAAACCATTGACCTTTAAATTGCGTGCAATTCATGTATTTATGCATTTACATAAACAGTTAGAATAAAACCCTGACAGAGGTAAATTGACCAGAGGCCGTATTTCAAGGGTTACGTGTGACCATTTGTCACCTACCACATTGTCGTCGCTGCTCTGGTTTTTACTCTATGTGCTGTACGTCGTTAATTATATTGTATTCCTGCATAAACCAGGATTCTGCTGGTGGACTAAGAATCCCCTAGGCCTGGTCCTTTTGCATTGTTTTAATGTGATTGTAATATGAATGACCTTGACACATGCCTTGTAAGGGTTTGTGTATCTAATCAGACCTGGCCGTTATGTAATCACACATGCCATGGCTGGTGAAGTCTCACCACGTGATGGCTGATTCGTCTAATGCATTCTTATCGCACCAACAGGTCGGCTGTGCTGGTCCAGTAGCAGGTGTGTCAAGAGGTTTGCTTATTTATTTAGTTTATTCATATTTAACGCCATACTTAGGAATATTTCACTTTTTGTTTCATACGACAACGGTCAGTTTTATGAGTTCCCAGCGTAAACCACCGACCTTTGATAAATTTATGACGAACTTTTTCACATAGGGCGTACATATATGCAAACCATATTGGTGAAGACGAGGGCAAACGGCCACAAGAGCGTCGATGATACCTTATTGTCACCAAGACCCCACAGGCAGTGAGCGCCCGGATTTTATAAATTCCTTGCCCAAAGCCGTGTTTGAACCCTCGCCTAGTTTTGCGGTATAGGTTTAATTCTCCGGGCACAACAGGTTTCCGAGCCTATGAACGAACAAGAGATAAAAACATCTGAAAAGGAAGTTTAAGCCTTTTGTGTTTTCAGGGAATAGCTACCTCTGGTTATTATTGCTAAACAATTATCTGTAGCGTTATACTAAGTTACTAAACATCATGGTATTATAGATTTGATAGTCAACATAGTACTGAAAAATCTTTCGTTAATCAGCAACCAACCAGTCAAAAGTACTTTGTACCAGTTACACACCTGTTACACACAAGTTACACACAGGTACAAACATCATGGTATTATAGATTTGATAGTCAGTACAGTACTGAAAAAGCCTGCTTTAATCAATATCCAACCAGTCAAAAGTACTTTGTACCAGTTACACACAAGTTACCCACAGGTGTAAACATCATGGTATTATAGATTTGATAGTCAGCACAGTACTGAAAAATCTTTCGTTAATCAGCAACCAACCAGTCAAAAGTACCTTGTACCAGTTACGCACCTGTTGCACACAAGTTACACACAGGTACAAACATCATGGTATTATAGATTTGATAGTCAGTACAGTACTGAAAAAGCCTGCGTTAATCAATATCCAACCAGTCAAACGTACTTTGTACCAGTTACGCACCTGTTGCACACAAGTTACACACAGGTGCAAACATCATGGTATTATAGATTTGATAGTCAACACAGTACTGAAAAATCTTTCGTTAATCAGCAACCAACCAGTCAAAAGTACTTTGTACCAGTTACGCACCTGTTACACACAGGTACAAACATCATGGTATTATAGACTTGATAGTCAGCACAGTACTGAAAAATCTTTCGTTAATCAGCATCCAACCAGTCAAACGTACTTTGTACCACTTACACACCTGTTACACACAAATTACACACAGGTGCAAACATCATGGTATTATAGATTTGATAGTCAGCACAATACTAAAAAATCTTGCGTTAATCAGCAACCAACCAGTCAAAAGTACTTTGTACCACTTACACACCTGTTACACACAAATTACACACAGGTGCAAACATCATGGTATTATAGATTTGATAGTCAGCACAGTATTGAAAACTCTTGCGTTAATCAGCATCCAACCAGTCAAAAGTACTTTGTACCAGTTACACACAAATTTAAACATCATGGTTTTTTAGATTTGATGGTCAGCAGAGTACTGAAAAATCTTGCATTAATCAGCAACCAACCAGTCAAAAGTACCTGGTACCATTTATTCACTGGTATATAATATTTTTATGAATCTGGTTGTCAGCGGAAAACCTAAAAGTCTGGAGAGCCCAAAAATCAATTAATCGATTGGGTATTGCGGTTTTCTTGGCAGAAATTAAAAGCTTGTGTTAATCGATTCCGATTTTTTCAATCTGAGATTTCTCCAGATCGAGAATCTCGCTTCCGTTCTCAACTTTTACTCAAGTTGAATCCAAGCTGGAGTGTTCAATTGTTTCCTACTGTAATGGTTTTCCATTACATTGTGAACTTTTGTATGTTTAATGTATGAGCTCTATTTGTAAAACAACAGACAGACAATACTCTCCCGTCTCTTAATGTTGTTTACTTACCTTTCAGGTATGGAACACTTTGCCACACAGGTGTCTACATACCTTACCTAGATGTAGAGCATACGCACACATGAAGAACACTAGGCCATATAGGTGTATACATACCTTACCTAGATGTAGAGCATACGCACACATAAAGAACACTAGGCCATATAGGTGTATACATACCTTACCGAGATGTAGAGCATACGCACACATAAAGAACAATAGGCCATGTAGGTGTACACATACCATAACGAGATGTAGAGCATATGCACACATAACGAACACTAGGCCATGTAGGTGTATACATACCTTACCTAGATGTAGAGCATACGCACATGTAAAGAACCCTAGACCATATAGGTGTATGCATACCTTACCTAGATGTAAAGCATACGCACACATGAAGAACACTAGGCCATATAGGTGTATACATACCTTACCTAGATGTAGAGCATACGCACACATAAAGAACACTAGGCCATATAGGTGTATACATACCTTACCGAGATGTAGAGCATACGCACACATAAAGAACAATAGGCCATGTAGGTGTACACATACCATAACGAGATGTAGAGCATATGCACACATAACGAACACTAGGCCATGTAGGTGTATACATACCTTACCTAGATGTAGAGCATACGCACATGTAAAGAACCCTAGACCATATAGGTGTATGCATACCTTACCTAGATGTAAAGCATACGCACACATGAACACTAGGCCATATAGGTGTATACATACCTTACTTAGAGGTAGAGCCTACGCACACATAAAGAACAATAGCCCATGTAGGTGTACACATACCTTAACGAGATGTAGAGCATATGCACACATAAAGAACACTGGGCCATGTAGGTGTGTACATACCTTACCGAGATGTAGAGCATACACACACATAAAGAACACTAGGCCATATAGGTGTATACATGCCTTACCTAGATGTAGAGCATACGCACACGTGAAGAACACTAGGCCATGTAGGTGTATACATACCTTACCTAGATGTAGAGCATACGCACACATAAAGAACACTGGGCCATGTAGGTGTATACATACCTTACCTAGATGTAGAGCATACGCACACATAAAGAACACTAGGCCATGTAGGTGTATACATACCTTACTTAGATGTAGAGCATATGCACACATGAACACTAGGCCATATAGGTGTATAATACCTTACCGAGATGTAGAGCATATGCACACATAAAGAACACTAGGCCATATAGGTGTATAATACCTTACCTAGATGTAGAGCATACACACACATAAAGAACACTAGGCCATATAGGTGTATACATGCCTTACCTAGATGTAGAGCATACGCACACGTGAAGAACACTAGGCCATGTAGGTGTATACATACCTTACCTAGATGTAGAGCATACGCACACATAAAGAACACTGGGCCATGTAGGTGTATACATACCTTACCTAGATGTAGAGCATACGCACACATAAAGAACACTAGGCCATGTAGGTGTATACATACCTTACTTAGATGTAGAGCATATGCACACATGAACACTAGGCCATATAGGTGTATAATACCTTACCGAGATGTAGAGCATATGCACACATAAAGAACACTAGGCCATATAGGTGTATAATACCTTACCTAGATGTAGAGCATATGCACACATAAAGAACACTGGGTCATATAGGTGTATAATACCTTACCTAGATGTAGAGCATATGCACACATAAACAACACTAGGCCATATAGGTGTATACATACCTTACTTAGATGTAGAGCATACGCACACATAAAGAACACTAGGCCATATAGGTGTATACATACCTTACCTAGATGTAGAGCATACGCACACATGAACACTAGGCCATATAGGTGTATAATACCTTACCGAGATGTAGAGCATATGCACACATAAAGAACACTGGGCCATATAGGTGTATAATACCTTACCTAGATGTAGAGCATATGCACACATAAAGAACACTGGGCCATATAGGTGTATAATACCTTACCTAGATGTGGAACATATGCACACATAAACAACACTAGGCCATAGGTGTATACATACCTTACCTAGATGTAGAGCATATGCACACATAAACAACACTAGGCCATAGGTGTATACATACCCTACTTAGATGTAGAGCATATGCACACATAAAAACACTTGGCCATATAGGTGTATACATACCTTACCTAGATGTAGAGCCTACGCACATGTAAAGAACACTAGTCCACCCACTATCCCACATAAAAGCATACCTTTATAGTGCCTCTATTTGCAAAAGTACATGTGAGTCAAAACTCATCGAACATGACAAGCAAACAGTCAAATAAAATTTTGAAATGTTTAATTATTATGTATTTACTTAAATTATATTAACTTATCTTTTTTTCTCAGGCCGTCCAGCAGTACGTGAATCCAGCGTTCGATTTCGATGACGAAGGCGGAGGTAACGGGAAGTTCGCGGACATCGTGGACCACATCATGAAGCAGCCATCCGTGACGGACATCCATCCGTACGGTCGCGGCAACCTGTACGCCAGCATCTTTGAGCAACGGAACCTGGAGGCGCATGCAGACAGCGGCAAGCTCATCTCCTGGGTGGTCGTCGTCATGATGCTGGTCGGGCTAGCCGGCGGTATCGTCATGCTCGCCAGTAAGTAGCCCCTATCTTTTAACATGAGCCATTCACTTAACGGGGGACCTGCGTGCATGGCGACATGAAATCCTTTCCTGTGATAATTGTATAATAATATTTTTAGCACAAAACTGGTGAGCTTTAATCCCGAATCGTGTCATATTTTACAATTCAACATCGGTACCAGTGGTCTTCGCAAATTCTCGCTCGCCGCTCAGCATAAGAGGAAAACCCCAAGTACCAGTTGACTCGGTGCCAGTATAACATGAATGCTTTGAGAATCGTGTCTAATCGGCATAGTGTTCCAGTGAGACAGCACCGTAAATATGTAGTTATAGCGTCCGTCTAACTAGAAGGAGACACTGTCGTGGTAAGACCGAAATAATGTAGAAAACGACATTAACTCTAAATCAAACAAACATACATGAAATGAAGCCTTCCAGATAATTAACAAACCAGCAGACATTTTTGTTTTTTCGTTTGCAGTTCTTCAGTTGAGTTATGTTTATACAAACGTATCTTTCAATGGATAAGAAATTTCTCGTTTCAGTTTCCTGGGAGACGGAGCAAAATGACTCGGATTTACAAATGAACAACACTGTGAACACGTGACGGCAAGCTGGAATCACGGCCGGAATCTCGTTTAAATCTCGCACGTAGATAGACGCGGTCGCCAGTACAATCCGTCCCATACAGGAGCTTTCGAAATGTAAGACACGTGATGTCATCACCGTCAGGATGATGTCATATAGCTGGTCTGCTTCAACAGCCGGATTACCAGGTCCGGATACTGAAGGAACCAATGAAATGGACATGAAATGTCTGTAACATCCGGTTTCCATTTGTCAAACAAACAGACAAAGTGCCAGACAACCGTATATCCTGAAGATCATGTCATTTGGAAATCAAGGCATCGCTTCCTCTGACCTAAGGAAGTGCGTCATAGAACATGTGTGCAAAATGATACATGGAGATACGGTAAAGGAGTATGGTTAAGCAGAGGACAGATCATTATCCTTGTGATGAGATCTGTATCAAACCTTGGGTCGATCACTATTCTCTAACCAATTTACTTCTGGGGAAAAAGGAATTTTAGCAGTTGAACGGTTTCCTTTTGACGATATGGGATAGTCACGGCGACATCTAGCGGGAATGCTGGACAAATACTTCAGAAAAAGCTACAACGCGATGTGGATATACAAACACAGCGACTTTATTTGTCTAATTTACACTTGTCAGCCAATCAGAATGAAGAACAAGAAACCATTATGCCAATCTTGCCTTGTGGCTGGATCTTCACCAACAATTAGTTGCCGTCTGGTCTGTGATTATCTCATTAGCTGTATGTAGTCACGTGTAGCCATGGCAACGCAAACGTGCGCACGGAATACAAGAGAAATTGAAATCATCTTTCTTTATGATTATTGCCTTGTTCTTACGTGAAGTGTTCCGTCAACAAGTGAGGACAAACGGTGCATTACTGTACCGGATGTTAAGGTCATGTCTTCAACTCACGACGAAGCGAGCACAGCTTGTTTGTGTCTATATTCCGGTTTTACGAACTAATGACGATGCGTTTACTCAGTGAAACTTCATCTACGTTCAACCAGTCAGAGGGAATAAAAGTTATGATTCAGATGAAAGCAGGCAAACCATGGCTGACCGCGTGTGTTGAATGTTTTATGAGGCAATACGCAACATTGCCCTTCTCATCCCAAAGTACTACGTCTGTGTTTGACGGAAAACTATTACACAAGTACGTGCGTGTTTTTGCCATTAGGTAACTCAAGTCTTTCAGTGTTTACAGGTGGGATCTATTCTTTATAAATACGAACCATTAACAAAGCCAAAGTTATAATCTGAAATGTACATATATAGTTGTGTAAGTATCAATATTCCACAGTGTGTATTATACGATAAAAGGTTTGTGTTTACTATGTCCATTTGAAGAGGATGAGAGAGAACAATCACAAAAACCAACCACGTGCGTTAATTTTTCTCAGTGTCAATACCATTAATGGACATCACAGACTTTTTTTCACAAGTGCAGAGAAATCTCTGTTGTTCCCACCTTTCCACATATTGGATTCCGTTTGTCAAGAGTGTGATAAGCGTATATGTGGAACCTGTAAATAATATATGATATACTCACCGATGCCATTCATAAACCGCATGGAAATATTTTGCCACAAAGTGTCGTTACCAAGACAGCGCCATTTCTTCGTCCCAACAATTTTCCTTCCTTTCTCACGCACGCGATTACGGTACCTCCCCTGAGTGGGCATCCAGATACGCACTGAACAACGAATGAAAAGCGAACGAGATAATGTTTTAGTCAGTTTTTTTTCTGTCAAATCTTGTTGTTCAAGTAGCTGACGTTTTTAGGGGGTTCCTTAATTACATTTTCTTATTCAAATATAAATATAGGTTTTTAAAAAAAAAATTTACGCCGTATTTAGGAATATTTCACAAAAAGGGCGGCGGTAGAAGGACACTGGGGGAAACCGGGGGATTCCGACGGCCGTTGGCAAATCCCGTATTTACATCGAAACGGTCATAACATAGTGTGTGTCCAAGTATGTAGGCCTACTGGGCTATTCAAATAGGGTAAAAGTCTTTAGCAAGAAGACAAAACATTTGTTATGCTTTAACAGCAGTACAGACATTTCTCTAACAGTAAATGTATATCATTAGCGTATAACGTCTATAATGTGGTAACGTTAACCAGTTAGTGCTCCCAGCAATTCTGAGACAGAAACGGTCATAACATAGTGTGTGTCCAAGTATGTAGGCCTACTGGGCTATTCAAATAGGGTAAAAGTCTTTAGCAAGAAGACAAAACATTTGTTATGCTTTAACAGCAGTACAGACATTTCTCTAACAGTAAATGTATATCATTAGCGTATAATGTCTATAATGTGGTAACGTTAACCAGTTAGTGCTCCCAGCAATTCTGAGACAGATATTGATATATTACTTTAATTGTGCCTGTGTAACCAATATGGCGTTTGCAAGGCCTTATTTGCCAGCCATACTGGAGGAATATTGTTGTCCGAGCTCATAATATTCCTGACAACACACGCGCTGTTCTCTCGCTTTACATCACTGCCACGAAAAGTTACGTTTGGCCTTTGGGCTCCTGTGCCGCGTACGCGGGCTTGTATTGGCTTGCATAGGTTTATACCCTGACTACTGATGTCCTCGCGCTCACCTACGATACATTCATCAATAAATATATTTATTGATTAGTATTTGTAGAAACAAAGGTTGATTTTGTTTTTCTCTCATTGTGACCCCACTGACTTTCGCGTTTCTCGCGATTTCTATACAAAGTTTGGTAATGGTATAGTGATGTAAAGCGAGCGTAGAGAGTGACTTGCAACAACACACGCTGTCTAGCCTGTCAAATGTTATGTTATTACCTCATTTTTGTAAGTTGCACAATGATTTACTGCGCATGCGTTAGCAACGGTTTATTGCGAATTTGCCAGTATTTTATTAGGGTCAAGCATTATTGCTATTAGGCATCTCTCGCCATTGCCCTGGGGTGTGGCATATGTGCGTGTCCCGCCACAGCCTCTGGGTTTAAGCTGACATTGATAACCTGACCGATATCTGAGTCGATGGCCAATGTCTTTCATCCAGATCGATTTTCTCCAATGTTTGAACTGAAATCTCTACCTTATGAAGATCTGCAGCATTTGCATGTTCGGTACATAATACAATCTCATTTTCTCGCCGTTTGTCAAATACCTGTGTAAGCCTATTTAGCAGGACAGAGTGTCTGTGCGTGTGTGTACAACGCGCGCATGCGTTAATTTCAGCGCCAGATGCTGAAGTAAGCTAGCGATTACCCAAAGTGCACTGCGTAGGCCTACGTGCGTGTCAAGTCTCTGCTATTACCCGCCAAGACACGTCCCTGATTACTCATCTCGCAGCTTAAAAGGGGAAAGAAGCAACAAAAGAATAAATTATGCATATAGTATAACGCAATAAAGGCCAAATGGACACATTTTTTTAATAAGTGCATCGTACATCCATTCGGCAACTCTAGTGACAATTGCACAAAAAGAACAGTATGAGTGTGTCAGAATCGATCCCATATGGAAACGAGGTTTCGAATGTAAAAAATTAACTCGACGTCACTGTTCGCGAACGAGATTTTCACTCCCCATTTGTCTGGGATTGGAAGGGGTGTCACAAGACAGATATTGGAATAAAGCATCCTCTGTGCTCTTTTTGTATTTACAAATTCGTATCAGCTAACACGGGCACATTCAAATCAGGTTACACTCTAACGTGGATTCGAATACTACCATAAATACGACACTCGAGCTTGCCTAAAGAGGTCAAGAGTATACTTTCGGTTTTGGCAGGAGTGAATTAGTAGGGAGCAAATCGCCTGTTCACGACTGTCGCCATTAACCGATTACAACGAATGCGGTACGTTTTGCTAGGGTGCCTTTGTAACGAGTTACTGCTTCTGCGTCAAGGTCTTGTTTTTTAATCAAATCAATCGCCCAACTTTTATTCTTTCTGTGATAACATGTTTTAAACTGAATTTTTACTTCACATATTTCTCTAACAGGAAAACACGGCATATCAGTATTGTGCATGTTTGTTAAGTACAGAGAATAGTGTTTCTTCTGCGTGGCAACGTGTACGAGAACGTGTAATCCGATATTGTGATAAGCCTGACTATCTAGTTCTAGTCTGAAGTTGCCTCATTTAAAACCATTAAGAGTTTCCAAACAACGTTTCTAACGCTAAATAGCCCACATTATCTTAACGTTTCACCTACATTCAAGTATCTGTAGTCATTCTCTTCTCGTCCACTGTTAATTTTTTGCTCAGTGAGTTTATTTTGACAACCGAAATCTTCGACACCTCTTTTCCCTTCACACTTGAAGCCCTACCTTTGAATGTGGTACAGGTTCGCGTAAACTGATGACGTCACCACACATTTTTTTTTCACTGTATGGCTGCAAAAAGAGCCCTTCAGCTATTCAACCAGGTACGAGTACTATTCGAACTCGTATCGCTGCGATGGTAAACTGTTAAGATACTCGAACCACACGAGATGCGGCTATGGATGAAATAAGACTTTCATGAAGTCACCGGGGATATAAATCAAGAATTCAACTTACATGTTTACGCACGGAAGGTTTAATGAAAATTGCGGCACGCACGCCAGTAACCATTATCGGACTGTGACATTGGCATGCAGTACATAGAGTTGAGAAATTAGGTTTTCTTGGCTTATTTTCTACTTTTTGCTAACAAAAAATCGACACTTACGATAAACTAATGCTACCTGAGTAGTTCGTTTTCATTTTGATTTCAAATAAAACAGATAACCCCTCCCCCAGTTATTGACTAGGAAGTGGAGTACGAGTAATTCTATTACCCTTCGATTCCTTTTTATTCCATACAACGCACTGCTTGGCATTGTGCCAGGTGTACATTATCTGAGTCGCTAGATACCCCGATCACGAGACAGAAGCGTTTGACTTCTGGACGGGTCCATTGTAGTTCTATGGGTGGATAGAGGTTGTTGTTTACACTGAATAAAGCAGACGACAAATACAAACAAAGAAACAAAATAGACTACCCTGACGCGAACATTATTTCTTCAGTACCGCTTAACTTGTAAGCAATGATCAGACTTTAGATTTGCCAAGCGTGCAAATTCGTATTCATACACAAATACAGATGGCGTCACTCGTTACCCGTAGATCGCTTTCACCTGTGTCTTAACCGTCTACTGACAAAACCCACCGAGTAGAATAGTCTACAAAGCTATATTATACACCGCCGAAAAGTACGGAAATCTAAATATTAATGAGCTGTTCAGAAAACATTGCATCACCGAATAGACCAGGGAGGTAAAACATGTGAACGGGAAAGCTGAACGTAACAGAATTGTCAAGAGATATAAATGAGTATAATGCAAGGGGCCAGAAAAGTAAACGTAACACAATTACCTCAAAATCTAAACATAACAATACAGTGTGTAAAGTTAAATATAACATAATTTTCCCGAAAACTAACCCTAACACCACAAAACAGAAAAGAAAGTCAAACACCAAAGAAGGGCAGATAAGCTAAAGGCCAGAGAGAAGGCTTGATGATATGATGTGTTTAGTAAATGAAACACTTCTTCGTGATTTTTGTACATTTCCTCCATTGGAGGTATACATGTGTATTTTTGTATGCATCTGTTCGCAACTACAAAGGTATGGCGGAGGTTGTAAGATTTATATTTAGAGGATCCATTAGCTATCGCGTTCGTTACATTTCACAGCTATCGACTATATCCGATTTACCACATTTTAAAAATTGTATTTTGATATCACATACCATGCATGGTCACTCGCCGTCCTTAAATCATCAAATGGCGGCCATGAGTTTATATGCGAGACTAAGTCTATACTGACGTCGTTGGTTTGGCTAGATTTACCAATGTGTTATCAATAACTTACTAATGTTTGGATTGCTAGATATTTCCGCTATGTGTACGCATGCGTGTATGTGATGCATGTGTATTTGCGAAGATCTCATCTACTCGTACAATGCTACTGAACATTGATTTATGTATTTGTATGTTTATGTGTATATATACATACACACCGATGCATATGTCCTATTGTTTAGCGCAATGCTGCCTTCAGCTATAGCTTTATCATAAAGTACCCTTTTAATACGGGCGTTTATCTTTATTGCATTACATTTTATTATCATTTGAACTTTCGTGACGGTTGGTGTTTGTTTGACAATGCGTAGGTCTATTTGGTGAAGCCTTTCACTTGTCAGTAAAAAGGTACGTTATATCCGGGGTATCTGGCGCACTGGTAGATTATTGTTTACAGTCCTCTTATCCAACATGAGAAGGATAGAGCCGTAGTTTATTCTGTTCGGATCGTCCTTCTGTTTTCTGTAGTTTTTTTCTGCGTTTAGGCGTACATCAGTCTAATGTTTACTGTTCTGATGAGAATACTTTGTTTTTGTTACGACGCTTTAGTTACAACTGTAAGATTTCAAGTAACTTAGCGTCCAGAAATTTTTTTGTTGATATTTGTCCGTTAAATAGAATAATAAGTGTGCCCGGGAAAATTAAAGAGACAATATAGGAGGTTTTTTGCTAAAATATCCAATCAGCGCAAATCCAATCGAACGTTTGCTGTTATTTCCGGCAGCCAAGTACTTCCCGCGAAATATCAGCTTCGTCTGGGCACATGTTACCGTTCGGAGTCAGTAATAAAGTTCGTAATATTTATAATGCGAGTCACTTTAACATGAATATTCAGACTTTAGAATCATTTTAACACTTTAAATAGTACTAGTCTGATCTTTTGTGAAAGGTATTAGGTTGAGCAATTCTGAATGAATGGAGAAAAATTGATTTAATTTGCGAATATGGATTTTTTAAATTTTTTATTTATTGTATTTATTTATTTTTTTTTTGGCGGGGGGGGGGAGTAAAAGAACATGTATATATTTATTTGTTTAATTGTTAGGTGTTTACGCCGTACTCAGTATGTATATAATTATAGCCCGTTATATAGTTGCATACCGTGTACATGTATATATAATGAAACCTGGTTCCCACCTGTTAATGTTATTATAGCGAGGTGCCTATGCAACGATGTAAACTGAACAAATAAAATATAAGGTGTTTCATATCAATAATGGAGTTTTCATTCAAATTTTGTTGCTCCATTAAAAGGATGTAGAATCGATTCTAATCGGCTGGTGTGAGAGGTAGGCAAGCCCAGGCTATACCTAGTGTAAGTTGAATTTTAGGCATGGCAGATAAGTTCAAGCGAGACCAAGGCCGCATCGATGTCCAGGTAACCATATACCTCCACTCTCAGCTAATCAGTGTCACAAGAATACACAAAATATGTACACACACCTAATGTTTCCTCGTTGTGGTATGACAGAAAAATTGTTAAGTAGACGTTAAACCCAAAGCATACATACATACAAATTCCCCATCCACAACTGGGTTTGAACCCGCACCTTCTGTGTTCTAGAGATTGAAAGGTAAGCTTCTCTAACCTATGCATTACGGCCTGCTCCTTTTGGCTTTCCATTTCTAAATGGGGGTCATGTTACATCAGTGTCATTTCGTAACACATAGCTCCATTGATATTGCTGCTTTACTAAACGTTTTATTTATTTATTTGATGGCTGTTTTACGGCGTACTCAAGGATATTTCACTTACGCGACGGCGGCCGGCATTATGGTGGGAGGAAACCGGGCAGAGCCCGCGGGAAACCCACGACCATCCGCAGGTTGCTGTAAGACCTCCCCACGTACGGCGGGAGAGGTTTACTAAATGTCACAGCATTGTCAAGACACCAGGCATGACACCCTCACTATACTGTAAAACTGTAACGGAGCCCTTTTTGTGCTAGTCTTCAGGATGGGACGAGTGGTTAGGCATCAGAGAGTTGGAAGGAACCTAGGTCCCCCGCTTTCGGGGCATACACTCTAACCGCTCAGCCATTGCTGTTCGGCGTCTTTGTTCGACCTAGTTGGACATGTATACAACACAGAGGTCTCGCATTGCTAATAAGGTGTCTGTGTTCCGATTATCTGAGGAGGGTGAGACTATTTGATCAATTTACATGAGAAAAAGCAGATTAAATTGTCTGATAATCATATGTAAGTCGTAATGTTTCGTTGTCACGTCATTTGTAGTGGACGGGGCAGTTATTAACATAATACGCTGGTACAACTTCCTTATTTTCGTGGACGGAGGAACAGTGTAGTCTCTGGCTAGACCATTATTATCCAGTCATTACACACTACGATTACGCAAGGAAAGCTCCTCACTGTTGGAGGCAAATTAAAATAAATCACTGTAGATTCTCACAACAGTACACATGGTGCACAAGCAGGTTTGCATTTGACACGTACGATACGACAGTTCCGGAATGTAATGTGGATCAAGGGAGACAACCAAGTAAATCCAATCTGCCGCGGTGAAATACTCAAACATTCAACTTTTTGTTACGCCGTGCAAAAGATTTTACAAAATCGAGGGCTCAGCCGACTTCCTGTCATAACATCGCTCTATACTGTTATCACTGTTAAATCAATTTAGCTTCTATGGAGAATATTACAAGCGGAAACCGTAGTTAATTTTCACACTGCAAGGTTTAAAACCTGGATCACATTGACTGACAGTTTGTGATGTCAACGGTGGGTAAATGTAATTTTAAGAAGTTTAAAACCATATCGGTCGGGATGAGGTCGATTGGGTCTTTTTCTGGCCGCCGCTTAGAAAGCACTAATGCAGTAGTTTCAAATGAATATGAAGAACTTCGTTTAGTGTAGGCCTACTGTGACTGACCTTGTTGGCATTCCTTGTATCACTGGGTGAGGTGTCATGGCTGTTGTCAGTAAATTGTGACTGGGTGAGGTGTCATGGTTGGTGTCAGTATACTGTGACTAGGCGAGGTGTCATGGTTGGTGTCAGTAAATTGTGACTGGGTGAGGTGTCATGGCTGGTGTTAGTATACTGTGACTAGGCGAGGTGTCATGGTTGGTGACATTATACTGTGACTAGGCGAGGTGTCATGGTTGGTGTCAGTATACTGAGACCGGCTATGATGCTATGCCTGGTGTCAATATACTGTGAATGGGTGAGCTGTCATGTATGGCGTCAGCATACTGTGACTGGCCGAGATGTCACGCATTGTCAGTATACCGTGACTTGCTATTGTGTCACGTCTGTTGCCTGTATTATGTGACTGGGTGTGGTGTCATGTCTGGTGTCAATATAGTGTGACTCGGTGGGCCGTCCTGTCTGATGTCAGTATTCTGCGGCTGGCTGTTGCGTCATGTCTGGTGTCAGCATACTGTGACTAGGTAGGACGTCATGTCTGGTGTCAGTATACTGCGACTGGGTAGGACGTCATGTCTGGTGTCAGTATGCTGTGACTAGGTTGGACGTCATGTCTGGTGTCAGTATACTGTGACTGGGTAGGACGTCATGTCTGGTGTCAGTATAGTGTGACTGGGTGGGCCGTCCTGTCTGATGACAGTATTCTGTGGCTGGCTGTTGCGTCATGTCTGGTGTCAGTATACTGTGACTGGGTAGGACGTCATGTCTCGTGTCAGTATACTGTGACTAGGTAGGACGCCATGTCTGGTGTCAATATAGTGTGACTGGGTGGGTCGTCCTGTCTGATGACAGTATTCTGTGGCTGGCTGTTGCGTCCTGTCTGATGACAGTATTCTGTGGCTGGCTGTTGCGTCATGTCTGGTGTCAGTATACTGTGACTGGGTAGGACGTCATGTCTCGTGTCAGTATACTGTGACTAGGTAGGACGCCATGTCTGGTGTCAGTATAGTGTGATTGGGTGGGCCGTCCTGTCTGATAACAGTATACTGTGGCTGGGTGAGCTGTCATGTCTGGTGTTAATATACCGTGACTGAGTGTTGTGTCATGGTGTCAGTTTACTGTGATTGGATGTGCTGGCATTTCTGATGTCAGTATAATGTGACTGGTTGAAGTGTCATGTCTGGTGTCAATATGATGTTACAGATTGAGGTGCCTTGTGTTTTCTGACGCGGCACTCTAATTTGGCGATGTTGAGAATGGTCAACTGCTGCGAAATTCATGTAAGCCGAAATCAAATTTAAAACCATATTAGCTTGTCTAGGATATGCTGGAGTTCACGTGTCAGTCTTATCACTTCGAATAAAATACAAGTCGACAGAAGGGATTTCTCATTCCACTTCTAGGAGACACTGCTTTGGCATAACGGCATCATCATTTTATGTGCGGCTTTACAGCGAGATTTGCATGTTATTGGATAGGCTCGTGTTCACTTAACGGCCCTGTCAATTTAAAGGACAATACGCGTCGAGAAGCTTGCTCTCGCATTCTTTTTCAAGGAGACACCGCTGTAATATAATGGGAACGTTTTACTAAATTTACAGCAATAATGGTCAGGTTTCCAGTATCCCCTCAGCACGATATGGCTGAAATATTGCCTAGGTGACGTTAAACAGAATCGATTCTGACTGGCCGGTGTGAGAGATAGGCAAAACCAGACTATGCCTTTCCCGGGCTGAATTTTAGATATGGTTCATTTATTCAAGCGTGACCAAGGCTGCAAGATTTAACTCAGGAAACTCTGTTTCCACTGTCAGCCAATCAGCGTCGATTCAGCATCCCTTAAAGTTATACTCTTTCATTCATTTATTCACTCAATTCGTACAGCAAAGGCGTTTTCCATTTATGAGATTTATATAAATTTACTTGACTGCTATCACTATACGCCATTTATTGAAAGGAATTGTTTGCACCAGAAAGGGTTGATTTACACTACAAACTTATACCAATAAATCCAGGTGATGACTGTCCCGTTTTTCACGAGTACCTGTTCTCATATAAACAGTAGTGTCAAATATTGTGCTAAATACAGTATACTGACGTAGCTCTCCTACTGAGCTACCGATATTGGGAGGGTCCCTGAGGCGCCAAAATCTCAAACAAGATAATGTGACAGATTTCTGCTGTTGGAGCAGTGGGTACCTTCCATGGACCATAAGTTCCGGTACATGCATCAGCATCCTATGTGAGCGGTGGTGGTCAACTAAACATCGAAAGGCAGCGAAAGACATGACTTATTTTTTTTAAAAGGAAGACTTTGTTATTGAACGGTAGGCCCTTACTTGTTCTCTAAAAGTTTAAACCTGTGGAATGCGGTACGGCAACTTGAGTTTAACAAAAATCGCGCGATTTTTGTAATTATTCTTGCCCGTTATTTAACAAACAGCGCGAGATTAGCAATAATATCACGCGGTTAATCTAATCTCGCATTCACGAGTTCTCGACTTGCGTGTCCCATTATGAAACCAACGAGTCGAGATTAGGCAAAACCGCGCGATCTTGTGCGCGTGGATTTTATTAATCTCGACTCGCGCGTGAGACGCAGCCCCAGAATGCGAGTGGCTGCATCCGTCTTCCATAAAAACCAAAGATGCGAGTTTTAACAATTAAGTTGCAAGCCCAAGATCGTCAGCGTTCACTCTGTAGCTCTCCGTCCATCCGGGTACTATCAGTAGGAGAGCTCCAGTACTGTGTCTAATGTCATGTCATAGTGAGACGTTAGAGGGTCTCCGCTGTTATCAACCTGTCCTCGTTTATTTACAAACTAACATGTCACAGGTCGATTGAGAACATGGAGGCCTACTAGACTTTACCCCTCGCCCTGACGCTTCCTGGTGACTCTAGCTTCTCCACTTTGTCACCGAAACAAAGATCCACTAAGTGTAGTTTTAAGCAGCCAACGACGGCCTGGATATCTTAAGTACCTTTACGCAAGATTACAAAAGACGTGTTAATACGATTAGCTCAGTTAACTTCCCACTTGGCGTCTCATTTTACCTTCCTTGCCCAAACTTAAATTTCTGAGCAACTTGAGTCTTACTGTACTCACAAAATTCTCGCCTGTTACACAAGTGGTGCTCGCAATGGCGTACCTTATGTTAGAGAGCTACATCACTTGTGTCGTCATCTGGAGTTCTGCCCTTATGTCTGTGGCACCCCTTCCCGTTGTGCCCCCGCCTAAGGAAGGTAGGTTCGCATGCATTTAATTGGGTAAATGTTATAATCGTGATTATAGTTTAAGGGTATTTTTAATTTGTTGTATTGCCTCTGGAGAAGTTAGGTTTCCCCAGAAACAAAACATGATATTCCAGCTTTTAAACAATCGGTTGCTTTTGATTTCTAGAGATTCAAGTTCTGTTTGATTGATTTATACACTATTAATTTAGCAGCTATCAGTATGGTACAGTTTACTTTGAAATTGTTGTCAGTTTTGGTACTGCTATTGATGACATTGTTGATGTTATCTATGATGATGATGACGCTGGTTCAGAGGTGTAAGGTGTCACTCTCGCTGCAAATTAACGATTACCGGGAGATTTATTCCTTGGAATCGATTTCCCGATGGTTCGGCAGTGGCTTTAAGTCAGGAGGTTTATCAGGTATCTGGTGAAGGCGGTTTTCAGTCGGTTCTGTCAGCTTTTTTTTATCCTTAATTCCAAACGACGTCTTGGAAATAAAATATGCCTTGGCATGGCGTAAAACCCAAAATAGGGACGTTTTGAGTTCAAAATCCTTTATCGCTGACGGTGAAAAGCGTCCTTCTGTAGCATATGATCTGTCATGTGTGTTGGGTATCAAACTATTTTTGGTAACATTTACTGTAGCATGGATGTCTGGGGAAAAAACAGTCTCACAGAAAGATATTTAGAACACAGGAACAATGAAGAAAACTGAGGGGTTGAACGTTTAAAAACTCAGGAAGTTCTTGAAGGAAACATTTGTCATTTGTACCTTCGGAACATGGCAAGACAGATGATCGGTAAAATAATATCAGCAAAAAATGCCTAACGCGGCCTCCGTGTCCGAAGTGGTTATCGTGCAAGCTCCAGCTCTTGTTGACTTCCTCTCCGGCCGGACGTGGGAAGTTCTGCCATCAGCAAGCGGGTGGTCGTATGTTTCCCTCGTTCTGTGCCTGGTTTCTTCCCATCTTAATGCTGGCCGTCGTCGTATAAGTGAAATATTCTTGAGTAGGGCGTAAAACACGAATAAAATAAAGAAGATGCCTAACATTATTTACAGTAACCACATAATACAGTAGGACTATTTTACCCGTTAGCAACAAAAGAGGTCAGCTTTTTATTAAATATAACCACCCTGAATGACGATAAGGAACAAAAATAGAAAGTTAGCGTTAAGTTATCATTTATGTCAGGTCCCGAGTTTTGGCAACAAAAGGCTGCTAAAACCCTAGAGAGCATGCTCGGAACCGCTCCAAACACAAATGTCGCAAAGAACGTGATCTTGTTCCTTGGGGACGGGATGTCAGTGAACACGGTAACAGCCGCCCGGATCCTGAAGGGACAGATGAATGGCAAAACAGGAGAGGAAACCGTCCTAGCTTTTGAAAAGTTTTCAACAACCGGGCTGGCAAAGGTGAGAGTATAATGGTATACCTCGAAGTTTGTTTATAGTCTGGGATATCTGTCCTCTCTGTAACGTGAAAGACTCGTATAAAGCAATCGTGCATCCGAATCCCGTTCAGCATCACCAGCGGATGATTTAGAATGGGAGTACTCAGAATAGGCTTAATCCTATTGTTCCAAGTCCTTTTTGTATGATGTGACCTGTCAGAAATATAATCGATATTATGCAGCTATTTTTTAACTACATGTATGTGCACCATAATATGAACATGTGACAAAAGGAATCACAAAAAAAGTTGTTTAGAGCTGATGAATGATGGAGAAAATTGACTAGTTACACTTTTGAGAAGGTGAACTTCCTGACGGAAAAGGGTGTCAAACCTTCCGGAACACGACGACACAAGCACATGGTCGGTAAATTAACGTCAGCGAAAGATGCCTAATATTTCTGACAAGTCACATTATACAGTGGTGTCCAAATCACGATTCAGGGCATCAAACGTTAAAAAAATATCCAAAAGTCAAACTCCCAAAGATCTTTTTCAGTAATAAAATTATAGCATACACAAAACATACACAAAATAAAATAAATAATTTTAACAAAAGATATTTGCCTAAAAGTACTGGGCAGTTTCCAATGTTGTCGAAAAGATATTTTCTTTTTTACATTCACCAACAAATGGGTTTGATCTCTAAAATCTCCTGTTATGGTTACTTATGAACAGACGTACAACGTTGATCACATGACCCCAGATTCTGCAGGCACAGCCACAGCTCTCCTGACTGGGGTGAAGACCAATTCGGGGGTAGTTGGGGTGGATAGCTCCGCTAAGAAGGGCAAATGTGAAACGTTGGACGGATCACAACTTGAGTCCATATTTGACTGGTCTGCAAAGGAAGGTGAGTACTAGCCAGTCGAAAAAAGGTCATCAGTGTGTGCTCAGAACGGTATATAACAGCTGTCAGCCATAATGGAGTGAGTGAGTGAGTGCTTGGGGTTTAACGTCGTACTCAACAATTTTTCAGTCATATGACGACGAAGGAATCATTAGGGTGCATGTACGTGTAATGTGCCTCCTTGTTGCAGGACGGATTTCCACCGCTCTTTTATTTAGTGCTGCTTCACTGAGACGACTTGCCGAAGGCAAGTAAGCCGCCCCGCCCGAGCCTTTATGCTGATACGGGTCAACCAGTCGTTGCACTATCCCCTTCACGCTGAACGCCAAGCGAGGAAGTTACAACTTCCGCTTTTAAAGTCTTAGGTGTGACTCGATCAAGGATTGATCCTGGATCTACCGGTCCCGAAGCGGACGCTCTACCAACTGTGCTAACCGGGCCAGTCAGCCATAATGGACGTTCCGGGTCAATATTGACATGATCATTTTCCTGAATAACGTTCAAAACAAACCATGCAAAGAACTAATGGAATAAAAGAAATAAAGCAATCAGTATCGATTCAAGCTAAGAGATGTAATTAAAAACAATTTAAACTTCAACCAAAGAAAGTGTATAAAGTAATTAGGACGGATTTAATGCAAAAGAGACAGTCAATAGTTTTTAAGGAAAACGCAAGGAAAGTTCCAGACGAATAAATTTAATTTGTATAAAGAGTGTAACGTGATAGTTAAAAGTTCATCAATATTTTTATGTCAAATTCACTTTGAATGCAGCTGTACATGTGCGAAATATGGGGATTTTTTTCAACGCGATGTGTATATATTCCCTTTATCAGAAAGTCGAATAAGAGACAATTCTGAAGCAGAGCGCTAAAGATTAAGACAAATCTGTCGACATTTTACCCTGAAAAGAATTGTACACATTGTAAAATTTAAGATCCTTAGAGTGAAGACCTTTGATCGAATAAAACCATGACGCAGCAGTTTTTTGCAGTAATAATTTGGGACGTTGACTAAAAACGTTGCACGGCACGCAGCGTCTATAACAAGGCGAGATGTATACACCCCATGTGTCGACCCCTTTCGCAGCATACAGACACCAGTGTCTGATACTTGAAAGCACTAAGGTTATCATTTTTTGTGAAGCATGAATCTACTGATGATTGAATCCGAGGCTCTCGCTCGTGATGCCGACGTCTTTATTTAACCACTTATGGTTCAGTACTATTTCCAGTGGACGATACGTCGTATCAGTCGCCATACCCTCCCTTCCTCTCCCTATCTTAAACACTGTCTATTTGCGTTTTCCGACTTTCCAGTTACGTGTAAGCATTTGCCAAGAATCACCGTGTCATCGCTGCTTATTATTTTTCTTTAATAAAATCATTTTTTCAAAAATATCATAATATACGATGACCATAACAGCTGACCACACAAATGTATATGTCATAAAATTTGTTTCAAAGCGTACATTTATATGCCTGCATCGACGTTGGATCATTTTCGGCGCATATAATTTTGAAACAAAAGAAGGATATAAAAAGTGCCCCATATGTGTACACGCCAGATTGCCTGGGTTTGATTACCATACGGACAGAGTTTTGTCGTCTGTAGTTCATCGTACCGCCCCACTTATAAACCTGCCATGCACCAGTCGTGGATATTTCACCAAGCAACACAGCCATCCACAAGTTTCTAGGCAGACCTTACGTATCAGAGTGCACGGAAACATGACGATTGTCTCCATGGCTAATCCCCCCCCCCCCTCCTCCAACCCTGGCCCCTGCATGTTCACGTGTGTTGCAACATTTGTGTGTTTTTCTTTACTGCTGAAGAGGTATATTACCAGGTTTTGGTAATAAACTGATATATGTGACCAGGCATTGATTTTTCTGATATAATTATGAATCAAGCGATCGACAAATAAAACAGGCAATTATTTAACGAGAGAATCAATTAGAAAATCAATAAGCCCAATCAATCAGGATCTATTAACCAAGCCGTGAATCAATCAATACATCAATAACTGAACCAAAAAATGGATCAAAGCATGTAACAAACAATGAATTAATGAATGAATCTGTTTATGAATGGATGAATTAACCAGTTCACGTTCAATCAGTGAATTAAAATCATCAATTTAGTGAACGAATAAATCTATCAATGAGTCACTCGATCAATCAGTTAATCATTAAATTCACAGGTAAGTCTACAGGTGTGGTGACGACGACTCGGCTGACCCACGCCACTCCTTCAGCAGCCTACGCCCACACGGTGAATAGGTACTGGGAAGGCGACACGGACGTGCCAGCTGAAGCCTCCGGGAAGTGCACTGACATCGCTTACCAGCTCGCCATGAACAGCTCTCATATCACGGTATTGCTACGCCGCGGTTCTTAAGGCGTATAAAGCACACTTAGGGCCGCGCAGCTGTTAAAAATTCACACAGATCTAGACCCATACTGGTTCGACAGGGGAATTCATTTGACTTACTTTTTTTCAGGGAAAAAACAAAGTGGATTTTAACTCAAAAAAATATACTTACACAGAAAAATTCAGGATCTCTCCTCACCAATATTCTGTGCATTTCTGTACGTCGGAACGTTCGTCAGTATCTTGCCAAAGGTCTGTGGTTTACACGGACACTCTGCTCTTGACACGGTATGTCATATCAAAATGAGGCAAGAGTTTTTACAACAAAGAGTTTATTAAGGTAGGGGGAGGGGGAGGTGGATGAGGAGGGAGAGGAGAGGCCTATATTTGGGACCTGCATGCTGACTTTCTCTCCAGTCATACGTGAGGAGGTCTGGCAGCAACATGCGGATGTTCGTGGGTTTCCCGCGGGGTCTGTCCGGTTTTCTCCCACAATAACGCTGGCCACGGTCGTATAAGTGAAATATTCTAGTGTACGAGGTAAAACTCCGATCAACTTAATAAATAAATAAATAAATATATTTGGCATATACGAGTCGTAAATCGCCAATCATTGTGTTGTTTCTGTGAAGTATATTTTGTATTTGCTTCCATTTAATTATTTTGAACAAGTGGAGTAATATTGTCATTTTGTTGTCATCAGGTTCTCATGGGTGGAGGGAGGTACTACTTTCTGCCTTACAACGCCTCGGACCCACAAACTGGCAAAAACTCGGCAGTGCACGGACGAAGAGACGGCTTAGATTTAACTAAGGTAGTACAAAGTTAATCACTCTGCACATTGTTTCCCTAATTTGTATTTTTGATTGACCAAATTTGTATTTGTGGCCATGTGAACAGATACATATATACCTGAAGGGAATGTAAGGATGTATAGTTGAATGTAAGGAAAAATATAATTTGCTTTTTGTTGAAAACCAGGTGTTCATAGGCCAGAAATGAACTCAAGCTCAGTTTTTGAAATAATAAATCTGAAAAAACCTAAACAAACAAAGACGTGTGTCATATTTTTGACCAACTACAATGTCTGAATTTACAATTGCCTGGACGATAGATGCAGACGGCTGTTTCCTGTTTTGAGTCTTTGGGATCAAACCACTTGACGTGCATTGGCCCACTTGCACGAAGCCCCCTTAACGTTAAGAGCACGTAACTACCATGGCAATCAGCACTGTAGGTATTACGTTGCCATGGTAGTTACGTATTCTTAACTTTAAGAGGGCTTCGTGCAAGTGGGCTCTACAGTGTTAGAGAGCTCAGTCTAACGGTGATATCAGGTTGGCACAATGGGCTGTGCCCACAACTTCCCAAGACATATACGAGCTTAATTTGATTCCTTGCTTGTTATGATCTCACTATTTTCTAACGCACAAATATTTTCGATGCAGGCAAAGTCGTGACTATATTTTCTTCTCCTTTAACATGAAAGACAGCACTAGACCAAATGTATATGTTTATCGAAGGAGAGTCGCATTTAAAGTAAAAAAAAAAATACTTTTTATTTTTGAGAGGTAGGATATAAAAGATATCGCAGTTCAAAGTAAACAAAAACGCCCTCGTATTGAAAATCAATTCTCAGTTTCAACCAGTCATGAGCGAAGTATTTCTTCCGAGAATCAAATCATCTGTTCCGCTTGTGACGTTACCCGCTCCTAGTTTTCCATTTTGCCATGTAGAAGTATTGTTAAATCGGCTCTTTTCCCTCTGATTTCGAGGACAATTCTGATGTACTTTGAAGCTATTTTCAAGGAGGCTCAGTTGGTTTAGCGCGCTAGCGCAGCGTAATGACCCAGGGAGTCTCTCACCAATGCGGTCGCTGTGAGTTCAAGTCCAGCTCATGCTGGCTTCCTCTCCGGCCGTACGTGGGGAAGGTCTGCCAGCAACCTGCGGATGGTCGTGGGATTCCCCGGGCTGTGTCCAGTTTCCACCCACCATAGTGCTGGACGTCGTCATATAAGTGAAATATTCTTGAGTACGGCGTAAAACACCAATCAAATAAATAAATATTTTCAAGGAGAAATTGGGTAATAGAATTCATCAGGCGTTATTCCCCAAGGTCTCAACCAGGAGGCCACAATGCGTGATGTTAGGTTGTAATAATAAGGCGACCGTACTTAGCACGGTAACATGAGTGCCTCGCCGGGTAATACCGAAGAGCTTAGGGTGCCCTATGACGCGACATTGTGTTTCTGGTTTCTCTAAAATGGTGTATTTTAGGGCCTCGTAAGAATTCCAGATTAAAAGATGATTTTTAGAGTAACCAAGCCCGTAATAAAAAAAAATGCCTTTGCTCCTTTAGATCTGTCTGGACCTCTTCTGAAATAACTTTGGTTATAGTATTTTGTTGTCTTTCCCTTTAAGTATATATAATATGTTTTCTTGTTTGAGATATGGCAAGAGAAACAGAAAAACCTCGGCCGTGAATGTGATTACGTGTGGAACCGAACACAAATGATGGATTCTAACACCGACTGCCTACTGGGTAAGACGCTGTGTTTAAGACACAGTGTTATCACGACTTTCTACGGATTAAGATAAACAGCATCAAGTTTGGTTCGAAATATCGCTAGTGACTCTCATTCTGCTTTCAATTCCTTATCAATTGAATGATATTGCCCATGTCTGATATTACCCCCCAAAATTAACAGTTTTATTTCAGATATAAATGTCAGTCGTTGAAAAAAATATAGGTGGAACTGTGCTTATATCGTTTGTATGAGACAGTGCTTTTCACCTGCCTCCCACTGTTAAGAAAAGTAAGTCTTAGTTCATATGCTTGACCCCCAGGGCTGTTTAACCCGAGTCCATATGTCTTTCGAGTTGGACCGAAACAAAACCGATGAGCCGTCATTGGCAGAAATGACAGAGAAGGCCATCCGCGTACTTTCAAAAAACACCAAAGGTTACTTCCTGTTTATAGAAGGTGGGTATAGGCGTAATTTACGATTGCTTAGATGTGTTTTGTTCCTTTCTATGACCAATTATTGTCAAAAATTATATCGATAAAGCGAAAGTTGAACAAAAAGCTGCAGTGTCAAAAATTTGGATTGTGCAGTTTGATGCTGATAGTTTTGTTTCAAAACTGGTCTTTTCCTGCATATTTTAGATTTTTAAGTCAAGTTTAGAGTTGTTTAATGCATAGGATGTCAGTTCAAGGGAGGGACAACCAATATGGAAGAATTAAAGGCACCAATTTACCAATTGATTTTTTCCCTTGAATCACCAGGGGGCCGAATTGACCATGCTCATCATGACAGCATGGCTAAGAGGGCATTAACCGAAACGATTGCAATGGAGACGGCTGTGGAGAAGGCTGTAAACTCACCAATCAGGAGGACACACTCATCATCGTGACAGCTGACCACGCCCATAGCATGGTGCTATCAGGTTACCCCTCCAGAGGAAGTGATATTCTCGGTAGACACTTGTCTTAATAATTTTCTTTTACAGTATCTTTTCATTTCAGCAACATGCCTTAAGTTAATTTTCTCGCCATGAAGTTTTAGTTTCTTATAATATTGTCAGTTAATCAGCCTGTATATCTTGCCGAATTATTCCATTCTCTCTCTCTCTCTCTCTCTCTCTCTCTCTCTCTCTCTCTCTCTCTCTTCTTCAGCTCTAAAGATTTTCCGTGAAAACGCCAAATAATAAGCTAGACTCGAGTGCGACTCAAAATCTCTTAAGATCTTCAGCTGAAAAGAGAAGTTGCCAATTTTTGCCAAATTGCCCATTGTTTCAGACTGGACGATTATTTTGGACGGCAGTGACAGTTACCACACGATTCCGGACGGCATGCCCATGACGATCCTCCTGTATGGAAACGGCCCAGGGTACGGGAGGACAGAATCTTAGCGGAGTGGACACAGGTGAGTATAGGGGCCTCCGTGGCCGAGCGGCTTAGCAAGCCCTCATGGCGCAATGACTCAGTAACCTCCTACCAATATGGTCGCCGTGAGTTCAGATCCATCTTATGCTGGCTTCTTTTCCGGCCGGATGGTCGTGGCTTTCCCCCCCACCCCCCACCGGGCTCTGCTTGGTATCCTCCCACCAAAGTGCTGGCCGCCGACGTATAAGTCAAATATTCTCGAGTACGGCGTAATACACCAATCAAATAAATAAACAAATAAACAAATAAATAACATGTGAGTATGAGCAACAGTGGTGGATTCACCCTGCTAATTTCTTGGCGTGCACTCCTTTGCTTTCAGATGAGGGATCGTACTTTTCCTGTAGCTTCAGGCATGACGTCACCATAGTGTGCTTAACATTTGCCTTTCACACCTGACATCTAAGAAGGGAACAGGGGACAATTCCACACAGCCATTTGTGACTTAAGTCAAATTTGAAATACGATCTTAAAGCTCATTTTTCGACTTTACAAAGTAACAATTTGTCCACCTGATCAATGCTATCTTAAGACAAAGATGTCCAAATTTCACTTTCAAAACCTAACCATCTTGAAGAGGTTTTAAATTTGACGTAAGTCAGAAATGTTTTTTCTTGTGGAATCTCCATCTCCAGGAACAATTGTCAACAGAAAAATTGTCAACAGGCAGCTCAAACTCGAGTTGTTTTAGGCGGGCAAGGTTTTATGTTAGTGACGCCATACCGGAAGTTAAGGGAAAAGGACGTATTTCGCTTGCAGATCCAATATCTTGTCTACATTGTGCTGAAAATCGCGCATGGAAATTAAATATCACTGTAACATTAACCAATTGGGATGTAATTTTAAGATGTAAGGATTTTATGCGAGCCAGTAAACACTAGAAGTATGATGTAAGCTAGTTCAGGGGAAAAAAACCCCAGTAAATTGTGTCTGAGACCTCTATCAGTTTTCCGCCAGAGACAATGTTTAGTGCTGTACCTCAATCTCAACCATTCCTTTGTCGGTAAGTATTGCTGGCCACTTTGTCGAGACTGTAAAAAAGTAGGCATACAATTTTTTATTTAGATAGACCGCTGAAATCTTGACCTTTCTATATGTATCCCAGCAGTTGTGGTGGGTACTTAGTAACGTCAAAAGAACGTCACTCGCAGCTCCAACGCTAACCGACAACTTATACCCTTACATCTTACCAAGAATTTCAAATTTTCACCATGGAAACTCCCCCCTCCCAATGTAGACAGGTGGACTGAGTGAGTGCTTGAGTGTTTGAGGTTTAACGTAGGACTTAAGAATTTTTCACTCATATGACCACGACGAAGTTGCAGGACGGATTTCCACCGCTCTTTAATCTAGTGCTGATTCACTAAGACGAAGGCAAGTAAGCCAGCCCGCCCTAGCCGTTATACTGATACGGGTCAACCAGGCGTTGCACTATCCCCTTAATGCTGAACGCCAAGCGAGAAAGTTACAACTCCCTCTCTTAAGGTTTTGGGTATGACCCGACCCAGGATTGATCGCGGATCTACCGCTTACTGAATCAGACGCTCTACCAACTGTGCTATCCTTTACCCCAGACCTGTTGCATAGCAGCAAACTAGGACTCCCTGGCCTAAAATACACAGAATCACAGACCGTGCGGCCTGTGCAATAACAAGGCTCGGATTCATTTATAGCTTTGGACCGCTGTGTTAAAAGGCCTTACGGAAGTTTCCCTTTCTCCCTTCTCTCGTCTATTTTTCTGTTTTATCAGCCCTGCTCATCTCCCGCCTTTGTTTCAGGTGATAAGGATTACAGGCAACAGAGCGCTGTTAACCTCACCTTGGAAACTCATGGCGGAGACGACGTCACCGTGTTTGCAAACGGACCAATGGCGCACCTGCTGTCTGGCGTGCACGAGCAAAACTACGTCGGGACTGTCATGGCGTACGCTTCGTGTGTAGGAGCCAATAAAAACCATTGTAACAAGATTCCAAATCTGGTAACCACGCCCAGAACATGTTCGAATGGAAACAGGCTTAAAGCAGAGCGGATGGGTCTTCTGGCGGCACTTTTCTTTGTCTTCTTATTCAACCAATCGTCACTGAGATAACAACCGATGACGGAAATTATTAAAATAGCACCTATTATCAGGATAGAAAATGCCAGTTATGTGGTGCCTTTTTAATACGTGTGTTAAGCTGTATTCAGAATGTTTAAAATTATATTAAACCAAGGATTGGAGATTCGTGAATAGAGGGAATCTCGCCTTCGGGTCTGTGTGACAAATTTAAGCTGATATGAACAGAAACTGTCATCATATTTTAGGGGTATATATGCGGATAAATATCTTCTGACGAAACGTTTCATGAAGTCTATTCCTACATTTCGTCGTCAAACGACAATCATTTCCCATAGTTTTACATATAAATCACGTGTCATTTTCAGAAAGTTTGTATTCTCAACGTTGTGTATCAGTATAATCATCCTTGTCGAATGTGTTGATTAAAATTTGGTCTGGACTCCCATGTCCTATACTCAATAAAACTGAGAACTCTGCCTCACGGAAGATTCACTGCATTATTGCATTTTCCCCTTAATTCTACTTAAGCCATGGTGCTGGGCAGTGTGTAATTTGCTACTAAATAAGCATTCACATGAACAGTTAGGTTGAGACCCAAACTAACGTAAATTGACAAGAGGCCGTATTTCACAGATTACGTGTGGCCACTTACTCCTGACAAAAGAGTGTGTGTATGTATGTATGTTTGGGGTTTAACGTCGTACATAACAATTGTTCATATGACGACGAGGAGTCGTTAGGTGTATGTACATATATTGTGCCTTCTTGCGGCAGGAAGAGTTCCTGGCGTCAAAGTGTTGCAGCTAATGAAGTATCTGCCTAAGACACCAGACATGACACCCCACCCAGTCACATTATACGGACACCGGACCAACTAGTCATGTTTCCTTGCTTTAACTCCTCTTTTGGTTGAAATTACAAGCAGAAGTCGCAATAAGTTACATATTATTAAAGAGTGGAAACATTTACTGACAGGCAGCTGAACTGCTTTCCTATCCGAATAGTCCACGATCCAGGTGCCGCACGGGTCCTGGAAGCTCAGGTCTTTCAGATATCGGTAGAAGCGTTTTCTGGATGACTACAACTATGAGAAGAAGTCGGAATTAACTGCGCACTTGTCGTTTTCGTACTATTATGTTTTTTAATCATCAACATTGACAACTTTTGTCTAGCGTTTTTGTTAGTGCTCTATATCCATTCTCGTCTCTTGGTCCGCTCGCTGACCATGTATACATGTAGTCCTACTGAACGTCCATCAAAGTCAGTGTTGCCAAACGTGAACCTCTGACTTCCCGCATTCCAAGTTATAGTCACGTAAGATTTGCTTTTACACATTACTCGCGTTTTTCTTTTTTCTGTCTTCTTTCAATCGCTTTTATCTTTCTTTCCTTCCTTTCTTTACCCAAATATGGGGGCCGTTCGAACCGAGCGAGTCTCCCCGACCCTGGCGACGCCCTTGCACGCACTGTTACCCTGTTTGCTATTGCGGTTATTGCAAGTCATTGACCGGGACTGGGTCATTTCTAAAGATGAAGTCGGTCAAAACTATACATAAAGAAAGAAAGACTGCTCCAACAGTCTGACGGCAGGTATCATTTCCATGCTTTGTGCCATAAACGACTCCATATAGAGATCAAAGGCTCGACACGAAGCATCAACAGCATCACTGGACACAAGAAAATGAGTCAGTGGCGGATGAAGGCTAAGTTACGGCGAGTGTGCCGACTTCGGAAGGTCTCCACTACAATCATTGTTATAATACAGGATTCACGGCGTCACAGAAATGTTAAGCATTTGTAACCAATGTGTGGGACATCCGGTTGACCTATTTGCAACAATACTGCTTATGATTGGTCAATTGCGTGTTCTTGATTGACAGTTCGGAAAGGTCTATAGAAGGCTTCTATTTCAATAATTCTAAGAGAACTCCAAAAGACGCGGGAGTCAACAGGTGGAATGCCACCTTTTGGACAGGATTGGCACTTTTGCTGGTAATAAAGGCCTAATAATACTGGACCTTTGTACAGATAGAAGGAAATATTTTGGATCTCTCAAATGTGTATACACTCAAAAAATTAATCTGTTAACTTTAACAGAAAGTTTGTCTTTTTAGTGATAGTAGAATGTATTCTGTTATTATAATAATCTATGTCATATCAAACATATTATTCTGTTAGTCTAATTCCATATTTATGATGGATTACTAGAATATTTGTGTCATATTTAACAGAATAATATGCTGCATTAGCAGCATGCATTCTGTCATCACTCAAACAACAGACTTTCTGTTGAATTTAACAAATTTTTAGAGTAGATAACGGTATTGTTAATATTATCCAAAATATACGCAACTTCCTACCTCGATGTATCCAAAGATGTGAACAAACCCTTGAACGGGTCCTGGGTAACCGGCTCGTCCATTAATTACAGCATAAAGTTGGGACCTTTTGCCGCGCAGTAGCGATTCAGGTCCAATCTGTGTCATCTGTCAAACAATGATTACGACAACTTTATCCTAGCCATCTAGCCCAGCTACCTTTTGGTTATCAATATCATTAAAGGCATACAGCATAAAGCGTAAAGCCAGAGTAGCGACAGTGTGATAGCTGGCAAATGGTCACACGTAACCGGTGAAATACGGCCTCACATTACCTCAGAGAGGGTTTTATTCTAACTGTTAAGGTAAATGCGTAAATAGAAGCAATTTACACGCCCCCTAGTAGCATGGCATAAGTAGAATTAGGTAAAAAGAATGCGATGATGTTAACTGCAATTTATTACACGCCATTTGTCTAGAATTACTCAAATTGCCGTGATTTCATCACATTTAAATACAATCACACAAAGACCAGGCCTTGTATGGTTACGACGGCGCTATCCAGCTGGGTTTTGGTTATCAGGGAACTGTTTGAAGCAGCGTGGCGAAAGTCTTAAGGAAAAGACAACAACTGATACAACCTGGGTTATTTAGGAAGAGGGGTGAAAACAGATCTAAACGATCACAGATATTCCTTTCTGACGTGTTTGGTAACTGTGTAAATCAAGTTCTAATACGGAACTCTTATGATGTCATGTGCTGCCCTATGTAACTCATACTCGACGTAGGTATCGTTGAAAGGCGAAACTGGGTTCCAGTGACGTATACAAACGCTTCCTCGGGCTATAGACATAACTCTTGCCTGATTGGATAAAACTGATAACATACCAGCGCATTTGATTGTTTCAATGTGCTTGATTTTGCTTACTTTGAACTGCGATATTTCGGTTGTGCAAGATCACAAAAAAAAGTTATGCTTTTTATACTTCCCGTGGAATACTTTGTCGATGCTTTGCTCGTAGACAGTTTCGACCAACTAACTTGTTGTCCGTGGTATTGATAGCCTGTGGCGAGCTGACCTACTTGAATTGAGTTCCCTTGCGAAGCGCCACAATAACAGTAGGTACTTGTAAACATGTATTGATGTACTATTTACATATACCTGGGTTGTTTCTGTCAGAGCAAAACCCGCTGACAACGTGATAAAAGCCTATCAGCGTTTATTGTGTGATTGTCGTACGAAGCCATTTGTACTTTAAAAGAAGATGTAGGGAAGGAATTGTTAGACAGAAGGGTCTCAAGCACATCTCCTGCCACGGAAAGGGTATTTTTTACTCTTTTAACGATCTAAAGACTTCTGTTATGCAATGGTTTACCCGCATGTTTCTATCAAGAATATTCAAGTATTTCAAAACAACCCCCACTAGACCTTTGATAGATGTATTATCCCGACTTAGTTGTCATCGCAGCATTAACATGTCACTTGTTCTTGTGGACCCTTATCAACTAAAAACATGGTAGGGGTAATACCTAGAAATCTTTTAATATAAAAGAAAACAGCGAGAGTTAAACCAGAGTTGAACGATGATGGTGTGATCCTAGACAAATGGTGACTCGTAACAGGTGAAACAAATCTTGTCAATATACCTCATTTAGGGTTTTGGTCTTTCTGTTCAACTCTAACAATGTACATTTACAGTATCTTCATGGTTTAACGGGATACGGAATCGGCGTTGATTGGCTGGCGTTGGATGTAGGATTTTCGGCGTAAAACCCTGTAGGGTTTTGGTCACGCTTGAATAAATCTACCAAAAGTTATCTAAAGTTAATCTTAGGTTAGGAGATGCCTGGATTTGCCTGCCTCACACACCAGCCAGTCAGAATCGATTCTGGATCCCTTAAATCAGAACTATGCTGAAAAAATGTAGTGATGTGAAATACAATATGGTAAATGTTCTTGGTCTAGAATTACTCGAATGCTATCTTGTCATCAAATTTCGCACACAGTAATGAGAAAGCAATCCTGTTTATTTTTAACATATTTCGTAGTGAACCCAGTTCGCTCATCGATCTTGATTAGTCTATATCAGTGCCATTCCTTAGTCGGTCAAGCCGTGTAATATCACCAGATATCCTTGATGTTTCTCCCGGCTAAATGCCATAGGCCGTGTATTAGACTTGTATGATTTCCGCTTCCTCGGCGGTCGAATCAGGAACTCCTAGTGCACGCGGAGACTTGATCATTATCAGCAAATTTTATTTATATATACATGTCTAGAGTACATGTTCATTTCACTTTTTCGATAATTAGGCGCTTAACACCAGACGGGTTTTCAGATCGTTTAGAATACCATGCACAGGTACAAAACATCAGTGGTGGAAACTGTCGATTGCTTTCGCTCGCACACATACCTTTGTCTTTGGGAGTTAGTGTTAAACGTTGTTTTGGAAATGGATCTTGCGATTATCGACTTGGAACGCCTTTTACGGACTACGAATGGTATATGAATGTCGGACTTGACGCTTATATTTAGACTAAATACGTAATAAAATAATTTGTACCTCGCCCAGTTTTCCCTAATCATAGTCCTGGCCTCCGTCGTGTAAGTGAAATATTCTTGAATATACCACATAAAACACCAGTAAAATAAATAAATAAATAAATCGTCACAATACCTATAATCTTCCCCAAACATAGGTCAGCTCGTGGAATGAAGAGTCGAGTCAGAGATGTTCTGAGTGCAAGAAATTATCTTCCTTTACGCTGAACGATGATTTGGCCAAATCGGAGCATCCCAGGTTCGCTCAATTCGTTCCCCGAGTTCACTTCGGATACCGAGGAAAGGTGCTTTTAAGAATTTCATTGTAACTCCGCGAAAAAACAATTAGTTTGGAGAACAAAAGACACCATGAGACAAACTGTCAGTATCGGTATATGTTTGGAGACGATTAAGGTATCGCAACGATTGACAGTGGTAGACATTATTTTATTTCGAATTTGCTTTCAAGATTAAGGTCACCGATAGTGTCGCCTAGGTTCTTCAAAGCTGTTGCAGCGTTGCGTTACTTGCAATTACCATAGCGACTATTTCATCACTGTATGTTGTCATGGATATGTCGGTCAGTCTGTCAGTCCGTCAAACTGTCAATCCGTCAGTCTGTCAACCCGACAGTCTGTCAGTTTGTCAATCCGCCAATACGTCAGTCTGTAAGTCTGTCAATCCGACAGTCTGTCAGTTTGTCAATCCGCCAATACGTCAATCTGTAAGTCTGTCAATCCGACAGTCTGCCCGTCAAACCGTCAGTCAGTCAATCCATCAGTTTGTCTGTCAACCCATCAGTCTGTCTATCAATTCGTCAGTCTGTTGGTCAACCCGCATGTTTGTCCCTCAGTCCGTCAATCTATCAATCCGTCAGTCTGTCAGTCTGTCAAACCCCCAGCCTGCGTGTCAGTCCGCCAGTCTGTCAGTCTGCCAGTCCGTCAATCTGTCAATCCGTCAGTCTGCCAGCCAATCCGTCACTCCGTCAGTCTGCCAATCCGTCAGTCCGTCAGTCTGTCAATCTGTCAGTCTGTCAGTATGTCTGTGAAGCCGTCAGTCTGTTCGTCAATCCGTCAGTCTGTCAGTAAGTTTCTCGTCATTTTCTAAAAGAAATATGTGTAAATGAAAGACTAATTAAGACATTTTAAATATGGCTCGAAATTTTCGTTTTTATTTTTGGCACTATTGCTTTTATGCCCGTATATGGATCCTGTGTCAGCGTTTGGTAGTCTCGTACTTGTGAATCACATAAAAAAGAGGTAGTCATTTTATTAGAGGGGGAAATCGGAGAGGCGAGGTAAACCCACGACCTTTAGCAAGTAACCGTTGAAGACTTCCATATACGATTTATTTATTTATTTACTATCTATTTATTTGTTTACTTATTTATTTATTTGGTTGTTGATTAACGCCACACTCAAGAACTTTTCACTTATATATTTGTGGTCAATTTTATGGCTGTAGGAAACCGGATCGAGGATAAACTACTGACTTCTGGAAAGTTACTGGCGCACTTCATATCATATTGAAGGAATATACATGGTTTACAGCGACCTGAAATACACGGTTGTGCATTGATTTGATCACACGGTGTACGACATGGAAATTTTCAGTTAATTTCATTCAGAAGTCTGTTTCACTTCTCGCTCATTTTCTCTGCAGTCATTCAACACTAGTAGCACCCTATTATCAAGCAATACTGTCACGAAGGTAATCTTGTGGCCATCTCTGTAATGTACTTTACTTGCGGTTGAACAGTGGAATTCATTACCGGTACTCGAAATTCAGTCACAGTTGTCTCCCACAGTTGTCTTTCCTGGTTCCGACGTGCGCACAGACGGCGGACCGCAGCCCGGACATCCCGATTCCCGTAGGCCATAATAAGAGGGTAGGCAATGGGACAGAGGACCAACAAGCAAGTCGACAGAACGTAGATCTCAAATGGAACGTGTACCTCTGTTACGATATTTATCTGGTAGAACCGATAGTCGATCGCCATCGCTATGAGAATCGGCAAGTGAGAGGCTACGTAAACGTGGCCGAGGACGAATAAGACGAATATCACGACCTTACGTTTAGTTTCCGGCAGAACGGCGCCTTGGACCTGACTGTACTGCGCGGCCACCAGACGGCGCTGTTTGTGCGCGATTCGGAACACCCGGAAGTTGACGTAGGCTAGCACGAGCATCCCAGGAATGTATGTTGAGAGCGTCACAAACCCCATGTACTTTCCCGGGGTGACCCTCAGCAAGTTGCAAGCCGGGAGAACATGATTCATTGCCGCTCTCTCCCGAATGTTGTTCACCCCTGCTATAGGGAGAATGCCGAGTAGCAAGGCGTACAACCACACGGCGACAATGACCGTGATGATTTTCCGGGAGGAGACGAGCGTTGGATAGCGGAGCGGATAGATCAAGGCGATGTAACGTTCGACGCTGGCGGCGACCAGGCTGAGCAAGGCGGCGCAGGGCAACACGAACGTCGGCGAGTTGACGGCGACGCAAGCGAGTTCGTGGCCGTGCAATACCTCAAACTCACCAAGTAAGTGACCGGGCAAGGTTAGCAAAGCGGTAAGAATGTCAGCTATGGACAGCGAGAACAAGAAGTAGTTCGTGGGTGTCCGGAGAGATCGGTTACGTATGATAGCCAACATAACTGCGCTGTTCAATAACAAAGTTGCCAAACACACCAGGATGAAAAACACAAGCTTGACGATATTCGTGTAGTTCCAGGTGTTCCAAATGTCCGTGACGTTGCCAGTGATATTGTGAACCCCCATAATACAGTGGCTTGACAGTTTTAACACAACCCTCAACATGGCCGGTACACGGCCATATTAATCCTTAACACGGCCTGCACGCGATCCTATTGACAATTCCCATCATGCTTTTCAATGGCTGTAACAGTTTTAACAAGACTCACAGCACGCTCATATTGTCATATACTGGGAACCTGAAGAATGTTTTACTCTGGTGGGACAGTTTTAACAAGACAATTAACAGGGTCATATTGGCAATTCCCATCATGCTGTATACTGGCTGTAACAGTTTAAAGACGACCCTCAGCACGGCCGTGCACTGTTATATTTGGAACTTTCAGTATTTTCTACACTTGCTGAACACTTTAAACAAGAAGGTAAACTCGGTCGGCGTTCCTTTATATTAGGGACTCGCAATAGGCTGTAAACTGGCTGAACAGTTTTAACAAGAAGGTAAACCCGGTCGGCGTTCCTGGATATTTGGAACTCGCAATTTGCTCTAAATGGGCTGAACAGTTTTAACAAGAAGGTAAACTCGGTCGGCGTTCCTGGATATTGGGAACTCGCAATTTGCTCTAAACTGGCTGAAAAGTTTTACCAAGAAGGTAAACTCGGTCGGCGTTCCTGGATATTGGGAACTCGCAATTTGCTCTAAACTGGCTGAACAGTTTTAACAAGAAGGTAAACCCGGTCGACGTTCCTGGATATTGGGAACTCGCAATTTGCTCTAAATTGGCTGAACAGTTTTAACAAGAAGGTAAACTCGGTCGGCGTTCCTGGATATTGGGAACTCGCAATTTGCTCTAAACTGGCTGAACAGTTTTAACAAGAAGGTAAACCAGGTCGGCGTTCCTGGATATTAGGAACTCGCAACATGCTCTAAACTGGCTGAACAGTTTTAACAAGGCCCTCAACACAACCTGCACAAGGTCATATTGAGAACTCGCATAATGATGTAAACTGGTTGAACAGTTTTAACAAGGCCCTCGTCACGGTCTGCATGCGATCACATTAGAAACGGCACACATGCTGTACACTTGCTGGACAGTTTTAACAAGACCCTCAACACAGTGCCATAATTTACCAGTGTCCATGCCCACATTTTGACTGCCCAGTAATGGTGAAATACTTGCTTATGTTGTCTTGTCGCGTTCGTAAATAAATCGTTAATTCCACTGAAATTAAGAATCTTGTCCAAATTTGCAACTTGTGGTTATATCTCGTGGTATTTTCTCGACACATACGTCTAAAGGCGTCACACATATCTGTGGGCGTTACACACATCTGTTGGTGTTACACTCTTTTAAAGGCGTCAGACACGTCAAAAGCGTTGCACAAGTATGAAGGCATCGTTAATCCACTCAACAATGGTCGTACCATATTATCCAGCATATAGTAAATACCGTACATCAGATTGTAATGGTGGAAATTGTTTATAAAGAGAATGGTTTTAATACAGTTCACGCAGTAAGTGGTTTATACAGCGGTTGGTTCTATTTACAGATGGTGGATACAGCAGTTGGTTCATGCTGCAGATGTTGGAAACAGCAGATGGTTTAAGCAGCTTATGGCTCATACAGCTTTTGGTTTATTAGCTTGTGGCTCACACAGTGGTTGTTCATACAACAGATGGTTCATAGAGCGGATGGTTCATAGAGCGGATGGTTCATACAGGGATTTGTTCACACAGTAGTTGTTCATAAAGCGGTCGGTGTATACAGCAGATGGGTCATAGGGCGGATGATTCATACAGCGGTTGGTTCAAGCAGCAAATGGTTTACACAGCAGTTGGCGCATACAAGAGATGGTTCATACAGCAGCTGGTTCAGGCAGAAGATGGTTCATAGAATTGATGGTTTACACAGCAGATGGTTCGTACATTTGGATTGTTTATAAAGTGGTAGGTTCATACAACGGGTGGTTCATACAGTGATTGGTTCATACAGCGGATGGTTCATACAGTGGTTGGTTCATACAGCGGTTGGTTCAAGCAGTAATTGACTCACGCAGCAAATGGTTTGTACATCGGTTGGTTCAAGAGCGAATGATTCATGCAGCGGATGGGTCACACGGTGGTTGGTCCATGCAGCAAATAGTTCGTACAGCGGCTGGTTCAAGCAGCGAATGGTTCACGCGGCCGTTGGTTCAAGCAGTAAATGGCTCATGCAGCGGTTGGTTCAAGCAGCAAACGGTTCACTCAACAGTCGGTTCATGCAGCAAATGGTTCACACACAGCGGTTGGTTCTTGCGGCAGTTTTCTGCTTCAAGCGAGTGACATGCGTCCTCTATAGATACCTGCTTCTAGGGCACGTCTTGACCTTCTCTTTCCACCTTAACCATTCAACAAGAGAAAAAATAGTTTTCCGATAATTCTAATCAGGATAGCTTGTATATCGACCAGAATGCTGCGCGTACCATTATGACGTTACGTAAATACATGTGCTTTTTACACTAATGAAGGATCTGAACGATGAATCCCACAATTTATACTTTGTGTCCATTCCTCTTGACAGATCTGGACTGGTTATGGTTGAAAGGCCTAACATAAACAACGCAGCCATGGAAGGCATTTTCTGTCAGCATTACCATGCGTTAAGTGGGCGTGGCATGGCGAGGGTATACCACGCCCATGGCCCAGGATGACACATCTTATTGACACTCCTATCCGCCACGTACTAATAGCGGGTAGTTGTTAACGACATGGGTCATTTTCAATTTCAGTGCAGGCGCAACAACAGAATAATCAATTGATCACGTTTCTACCCATACATGCATGTGATTCCGTTTCATGTTTTGCCTTCTGGTAAGTTTTCAAATGTTTAAGGGTCCTGTTATTTGGAGTGGCTTGGTCGTTAGAGAAAACGAGCATCATGCAGTAGCTAGGTATCAGTTTAGTCAGAGACATGGTCGCCTTTGTTTTCGTTGATGTCAAAATCAAACGGCAAGCAGAATTAATGAATGGCCTATCAGCTGAGATCGTTGTCTTTTGCCGGCCTATATGTTAAGGGTAAACACATGCATCTAAAGAAACTCGCTTATCCAACAATAGAATAAGTGGTATGAACGGAAAAAGCGGCCGCATGTGGTAAAAGCAATATCAATCTGTATAGAATAAATGGAAAAAAGTTGCATGGAATAATCGAAAACACAGATTGTGTGGAATAAACCAAAAAAAAAAAAAAGACTATGGAATAGTCGAAAAACAGACTGTATGGAATAAACGGAAAATCATTCTGTATGGAATAAATGGTAAAACAGGCCGTATGGAATACACGGAAAGAGACTAAGCCGTTGTATGGAACAAATGGAATAAGCGACTGTATGGAATAAACAGAATAACACACTTAATAGAATAAACGGAATAACACATTGTATAGAATAAACGGAAAAACAGACTGTATGGAATAATCTGAATAACCGGCTGTATGAAATAAATGTATATTGTATGTAGTAAACAGAACAAGCGGCTGTGTGGGAGAAAACGGAATAAGTGGTTGAATGGGATAGACGGAATAAGCGGCTGTATGGGATAAACGGAATAAGCGGCTGTATGTGGTAAACGGAATAAGCAGCTGTATCGGATAAACGGAATAAGCGGCTGTATGGGATAAACGGAATATGCGGCTGTATAGGATAAATGGAATAAGCGGCTGTATGTGGTAAACAGAATAAGCGGCTGTATGGGATAAACGGAAAAAGCGGCCGTATGGGATAAACGGAATAAGCGGCTGTATGGCATAAACGGAATAAGCGGCTGTATGGGATAAATAGAATAAGCGGCTATAAAGGGATAAACAAAATAAGCGGCTGTATGGGACAAAGGCAATAAGGGGATGGTAGGGAATAAACGGAATAAGCGGCTGTATGGGATAAACAGAATAACCGGCTGTATGTGATAAACGGAATGAGCAGCTGTAAAGGGATAAATGGAATAAGTGGCTGTATGGGTTAAACAGAATAACCGGCTGTATGTGATAAACGGAATGAGCAGCTGTAAAGGAATAAACGGAATAAGGGGGTTGTAGGGAATAAACAGAATAAGCGGCTGTATCGGATAAACGGAATAAGCGGATGTATGGGATAAATGGAATAAGCAGCTGTATCGGATAAACGGAATAAGCGGATGTATGGGATAAATGTAATAAGCGGATGTATGGGATAAATGGAATAAGCAGCTGTATCGGATAAACGGGAAAAGCGGCCGTATGGGACAAAGGGAATAAGAGGATGGTAGGGAATAAACGGAATAAGCGGCTGTATGGGATAAACAGAATAAGCGGCTGTATGTGGTAAACTGAATAAGCGGTTGTATGGAATAAACTGAATAAGCGGCTGTTTGGGACAAACGGAATAAGCGGCTGTGTGGGATAAACAGAATAAGCGGCTGTAAAGGGATAAACAGAATAAGCGGCTGTATGGGATAAACGGAATAAGCGGCTGTATGGGATAAACGGAATAAGCGGCTGTTTGGGACAAACGGAATAAGCGGCTGTATGGGATAAACAGAATAAGCGGCTGTAAAGGGATAAACAAAATAAGCGGCTGTATGGGATAAACAGAATAACCGGCTGTATGTGATAAACGGAATAAGCGGCTGTATGGGATAAATGGAGTAAGCGGCTGTATGGGATAAACGGAATAAGCGGCTGTATGGAATAAACAGAATAACACACTTAATAGAATAAACGGAATAACACATTGTATAGAAGAAACGGAAAAACAGACTGTATGGAATAATCTGAATAACCGGCTGTATGAAATAAATGTATATTGTATGTAGTAAACAGAACAAGCGGCTGTGTGGGAGAAAACGGAATAAGTGGTTGAATGGGATAGACGGAATAAGCGGCTGTATGGGATAAACGGAATAAGCGGCTGTATGTGGTAAACTGAATAAGCAGCTGTATCGGATAAACGGAATAAGCGGCTGTATGGGATAAACGGAATAAGCGACTGTATGGAATAAACAGAATAACACACTTAATAGAATAAACGGAATAACACATTGTATAGAATAAACGGAAAAACACATTGTATAGAAGAAACGGAAAAACAGACTGTATGGAATAATCTGAATAACCGGCTGTATGAAATAAATGTATATTGTATGTAGTAAACAGAACAAGCGGCTGTGTGGGAGAAAACGGAATAAGTGGTTGAATGGGATAGACGGAATAAGCGGCTGTATGGGATAAACGGAATAAGCGGCTGTATGTGGTAAACTGAATAAGCAGCTGTATCGGATAAACGGAATAAGGGGATGGTAGGGAATAAACGGAATAAGCGGCTGTATGGGATAAACGGAATAAGCGGCTGTATAGGATAAACGGAATAAGCGGATGTATGGGATAAACGGAATATGCGGCTGTATAGGATAAACGGAATAAGCGGCTGTATGTGGTAAACAGAATAAGCGGCTGTATGGGATAAACGGAAAAAGCGGCCGTATGGGATAAACGGAATAAGCGGCTGTATGGCATAAACGGAATAAGCGGCTGTATGGGATAAATAGAATAAGCGGCTGTATGGGACAAAGGCAATAAGGGGATGGTAGGGAATAAACGGAATAAGCGGCTGTATGGGATAAACAGAATAACCGGCTGTATGTGATAAACGGAATGAGCAGCTGTAAAGGGATAAATGGAATAAGCGGCTGTATGGGATAAACAGAATAACCGGCTGTATGTGATAAACGGAATGAACAGCTGTAAAGGGATAAACGGAATAAGAGGGTTGTAGGGAATAAACAGAATAAGCGGCTGTATCGGATAAACGGAATAAGCGGATGTATGGGATAAATGGAATAAGCGGCTGTATCGGATAAACGGAATAAGCGGATGTATGGGATAAATGGAATAAGCAGCTGTATCGGATAAACGGAATAAGCGGATGTATGGGATAAATGGAATAAGCAGCTGTATCGGATAAATGTAATAAGCGGATGTATGGGATAAATGGAATAAGCAGCTGTATCGGATAAACGGAAAAAGCGGCCGTATGGGACAAAGGGAATAAGAGGATGGTAGGGAATAAACGGAATAAGCGGCTGTATGGGATAAACAGAATAAGCGGCTGTATGTGGTAAACTGAATAAGCGGTTGTATGGAATAAACTGAATAAGCGGCTGTTTGGGACAAACGGAATAAGCGGCTGTGTGGGATAAACAGAATAAGCGGCTGTAAAGGGATAAACAGAATAAGCGGCTGTATGGGATAAACGGAATAAGCGGCTGTATGGGATAAACGGAATAAGCGGCTGTTTGGGACAAACGGAATAAGCGGCTGTATGGGATAAACAGAATAAGCGGCTGTAAAGGGATAAACAAAATAAGCGGCTGTATGGGATAAACAGAATAACCGGCTGTATGTGATAAACGGAATAAGCGGCTGTATGGGATAAATGGAGTAAGCGGCTGTATGGGATAAACGGAATAAGCGGCTGTATAGGATAAACTGAATAAGCGGCTGTATGTTGTAAACTGAATAAGCGGTTGTATGGGATAAACGGAATAAGCGGCTGTAAGGGAGAAACAGAATAAACGGTCGTACGGGATAAATGGAATAAGCGGCTGTATGGGATAAACGGAATAAGCGGCTGTATAGGATAAACGGAATAAGCGGCTGTATGGGATAAACGGAATGAGCAGCTGTAAAGGGATAAATGGAATAAGCGGATGTATGGGATAAACGGAATAGGCGGCTGTATGGGATAAACGGAATAAGCGGATGTATGGGATAAACGGAATAAGCGTATGTATAGAACAAACAGAGCAAAGAGCTGTATAGAACAAACAGAGCAAAGAGCTGTATGGAATAACCAGAACAAAGAGCTGTATGGAATAAACAGAATTAACATGCGGTTATATGGGATAAACGCAACAACACGCTATATAAAATAAAAGGAAAGACACACTGCATGGAATAAACAGAAAAACACATTATATGGATTAATCGGAAAAACAGACTGTATCGAATAAACGGAAAAACAAACTATGCGGGGAAAACAGTGTGCGTGAAATCGGGAGTCGGGATTGAACCCACAACTAGAATGCCTTAGTCTGAGAGTAGAGCACTGTATCACAAAGCCATGTGCCGCTGTATCGTACGTTGTACACTTTCTTGATCGTAATTACTGTTTTACGTACACAGGTAACACATACATGTATGTGGTTATTTCAGCGGAATCTCCGGAATCTCATCAGTCTGTGAGCGTGAAGAGATGAATATCACGAACCATCATTAAAGAGCGAACAGGAACTTATCTAGACTAGAAGCCATAAAATGGGTTGTGCCAAGATCTGCAGCTTTAACAATGTCATAATGAAGCGATGAAAGTTCCTCGTGGTGTTGAAGATTTTCAAATGGATGATCTCCGCTCAGCTATGTATGACTAATTGCCACGTACTACAATTTGAAAACTGACATAAGTGGCCACTTACAGTTTCTATTTTTGTAACAAAAGTTGCAAAATGTATTAATAAGCATACATCCTAATTTAAAGTAAAAAAAACAAACATTCTGCTTCACCGTTTGTCAACGAATGGGTGAGTGTATACATAACTTTTATTCTGTATTTTTTTGTGTGTTGTATAACGTTAATTTGGAAGTAAGTATGTTTTACATTTTGTCACTTTTATGACAAAAGTGCATGTCTGTTAATTTACACGCAGATCGCTACCTCCTTGTGCGCCCTGCAGGTAACGCGATATAAACGGCTACAGCAGAGTGTTTTACGTCATACTCAAGAATATTTCACTTATACGACGGCGGCTAGCATTATGGTGGGAAGAAAATGGGCAGAGCCCGGAGGAAACCCGCCACCCTCCGCAGGTTGCTGGAGGAACTTCCCAGGTACGGCCGGAGAGGAAGCCAGCATGAGCTGAACTTGAACCCACAGGGACCGGATTGGTGAGAGGTTCCTGGGTCATTACGCTGCCCTAGCGCGCTAACCAACTGAGCCACGGAGGCCCCAAGATGTCTAAATAACACATGGGAGTTAACACAATGTTCAGCTTGACAGTGACATACACAAAGTCCAAAACTAGGACTTCTTGAAGTTTATTCAGTTTCAATTTACGCAACCCTTGCCTTTCTGTTTTTTTTTTTCTTACTAATTTCAGTAGTTATGAGTTATTCTTCTCAGGGTATCGTTTATTGTTTTGCATTTCCCTTTAGCTTCGCATGTTATCTTTCACCTCGTGCATCGCACGTTAGTCACTGCCTCAGGAGAGTCAAGTACCCGGATGTCAGAGAATTCACCAACATCTATCACTAAACTGTGACCGACAGCTTGGCGCGTTCCACTTCATACAGGAGCCTGGACCGTCCTGGGATGGAGCCGGGATGAGTTCACGTTTCCGCCCCTAATTCAACCCCTGTAAACCCCCACATAGTGGAATGTGTGTGTGCCTCCAGACAGGTTTTGGTCTTAGAAATTTAAGAGTCAGTGCAACCGGAAAATTGTTTGTGTACAAGCGAAGGTAAACGCTGGTTGTTTTTCAAGAAAAGTCATGAAATTTAGGTTAAAGGCTTCAATGAACATAAAGACCGGCCCGGATAGCACAGTTGGTAGAGCGTCCGCTTCGGGACCGGTAGATCCAGGATCAATCCTTGATCGAGTCACACCTAAGACTTTAAAAGAGGAAGTTGTAACTTCCTCGCATGGCGCTCAGCATGAAGGGGATAGTGCAACGACTGTTTGACCCGTATCAGTATAATGGCTCGGGCGGGGCGGCTTACTTGCCTTCGGTAAGTCGTCTCAGTGAAGCAGCACTAAATAAAAGAGCGGTGGAAATCCGTCCTGCAACAAGGAGGCACATTACACGTGCATGCACCCTAATGATTCCTTCGTCGTCATATGACTGAAAAATTGTTGAGTACGACGTTAAACCCCAAGCACTCACTCACTCACTCAATGAACATAAAAGTTGGAGAAACAAGGCTAAGTAGTGGTGTGTACAATCTGTACATTCAACCTTGAACCTTGGTCTCGATCGCTTCTTGGGTTTGTTTGGTTGCTTGATCGTTTTCATCATTATTTCGGTCATATCACGGTTGTTTCTGCTTAACTGTGCCATCATACTTATTCGTGTATATATTGCCCCATTTGAACACCATGCCGAAGGTACCAGAGTCGACGCCTCAGTCAGTCACATTACCGGCAGTCAACCAAAATGGACGTTCCAGCTCAATAATTCCAAATCCAGACCAGGCCGGTCGATGTTAAAGTCTTGGGAATGACTCGGGGAAACATAGTGTGACTTTTAAATTATTAGTATTCGTTTACACATTATCTCTCGTTTTCCAGTCTACGAAGACCGGAAACGGACACCAGTGGTTCGCCATTTCGTGTTGGTAAGAACTTTGCCTCAGTACCCTCAAATTAACGAGATCGCGGGGAGGGACAACACTGAAGAATTCGTAACTACGAAATGACGGAGTCAACGTTTCGTAACTACGAAATGACGGAGTAAATGTGTAAACTTCGGTGTAGGCTAATTACAACGCCTCGATCCCTTTCCTTGCCACGAATTCTTGTTTGTTATTACAGCCTTTTCACCGTGTTCAAAGAAATTTCGTCTTTAAAAAAACGCGTTTTCGATTTTAAATTGCTAATAATTACGGAGCGAAGTGTGCACGGTCGTATTAAGCTTCTGTATGAACGATGAAGTTTATTATAGAAATATGATTACTTCATGCCTATAAATGACGAACGGAACTTTTCCTCTGGTTCATTAAAAGTCAAGGTTAATTTTGATGATAATATACAGGTGAGGCAGATCATGAGACAGCGGGACTAATGGAGAAAGGCAGACATCATGGCGAGCACACCATGTTTGGTCTTATTACATAAGATTGCCAGGCCTAAATGCGTCGACTACCTAAAGGCTATTTCAACGCATTGTCTCTGAAATGACAGCCAAGTCTTCTACAATTTCTACAAAGTCTTTAAATGTGAATCTTTTGTGTTTGCTATGACAGTGGCGTTTGTACTGGCGTTTAAAGTATACAAGACTTACAGCACAGAGCGTGAAACCAGAGCTGTGACAACGTTAATATGATTTGCAAATTGTGACAACCAACCGGTGAAATATGGCCTCTTGTCAATTACCTTGGGTCAAGATTTATTCTAGCTGTTCATATAAATGCTTAAATAGCAGCAAATTCCACGCCGCCTAGTGCCTTGGTTAAAGCAAAATGCTCAAACCCTTGTCTTCTTGGTTATTCGAACTTTGTATAAGACCAATATTTATCAAATGTCTTCAGACAGAAGTCAAAACTTCAAACCCAGCCACAATTAAAATGTTTTCTTCTGTGAAGATAAAACGTTGTACTCTGATTCTTTGCTGTTGTACAAATTAATGTACCAACCACAAATTGAGTTCTTCCTGTTCTGACTGTCATGAGCACACAGAAGGACAGAACAAATCGGTTCACAGCTTTGGACCGTCTTGTTACAGACGGGAAGAAGTTTCAAGAGTTCCCCAGTGGTGAAATCCAACCCTTTATCAGTTTAGCTTTGAAGTTTATTATAATTGTTCATATATAGACTTAAGCAGAATAGGACCGCACCGAATTACTTCCCTTGAAGTCACTCTCCCGTGTAAAATATGCGTTTCTAGGCGTGCGCCGTTGTTAGGTGGGACCTCGGAAAATGGCTAATGACAAATTTCGAAGTTAAAGCGTCATACGCTAGTTGAAAACCTAGCTTTGAAAGAGATTTTAATTTTGTAAACTAATTTGGAAATGCCAGGATAATCGTTATATATTCAGTTTTTAATCCATTCGGAGGTAACTTAAAAATCCTGGCCTTAATTAAATACAAAAGACAGCTTGGGCACACTTCATCAAAACTGTAGGCCTATATTCTACCTATTTATTTGATTGGTGGTTTACACCGCACACAAGAATATTTCACTTATATGACGGTGGCCAGCACTATGGTGGGTCGAAACTCGGCACAGCCCGGGGGAAACCCACGACCATCCGCAGGTTGCTGTAAGACCTTCCCACGTAAGGCCGGAGAGGAAGCCAGCAATAGCTGGACTTGAACTCACAGGGACCGCATTGGTGAGAGGCTCCTGGGTCATTACGCTGCGCTAGCGCGCTAACCGACTGAGCCACGGAGGCCCCCCATATTCTACCTAAGCTGAAGAACACCGCCATCATTTAAGATCTCTAGACATTTCTGTCGCTCTCAAAGTCTGGTGTCATGTTTTTTTAACATTCATTTGACTATAGTCGTGACATAACCTACACATTACATGCTTTGATAGGCGAGGTCCCACTCGAAGTTTCACGCTACAAAAACTAATCTCGAGTTACGTCAGTCACTGTCGTGTAACGAGGGCGGTAATTCAGAGCAGGTCTATTGGGTATAAAAATGCAGTGATAATAATAGCAATATCTTTCTAGTAAAAGCTATATTCATGTGCATTTAAACTATACACAACGATATACATATCAGAATTTCTTGGGCGTTATTCGTTTATTTCCTAATTAATTCCATTCACACTCAAAAAACGTAATCTGTTAATTTTAACAAAAAGTCTGTTGTCTGAGTGATTCCAGACTGTATTCTGTTATTATAACATAATATTCTGTTAGTCTAATATAATCTTTATGTGGAATTAAACAGAATAATCTTTTGCAATGGCAGAATACATTCTAGTGTCACACAGACAACAGACTTCTTGTTAAAATTAACACATTAATTTTTTTTAGTGTAAATGAAATTAATTAGGGAAAACAATCCTCTCTTTACTTTTCAAATATTGTCTTTTTTCTATAATTACAAAATAAAGATAAGGGCAAAACGGACGAAAGAAGTGAAACACACAAAAGCATTAAAAACGACCACCAATAGCAATCAGCGCCAAAACAAATACAATTTTCCACTGGAGCGTTTGAAGAGACGAAGTGGTCAAATATTTCACCGGAAATGTAATTAAATACTAATGAAAATATCGCATAGCATGTCATCAGGATACCGTGAAACATACCGATATTTGATGTACCAAAAATATTGGAACTGAAAGTGAGGAACGTTGCGAGAGCTCCACCCATAGTGCAGCTCATAAAAGCGACAGATATAAATACCACTAGTATATTATCGATTGACAACAACAATGTTCCGAAGGATAAAACATTGCATATGGCTACCAGTCTCATCAGACATATCTTATTACTAACCCATTTAATAGCATCATACATGGAGCCAAAAGACAAGTCAGAAATGATGATTGTACTCATCATGGCAGTTATGAGGCTGTTTTCATACTGTTGCAAGGTTAAAGATTGCAGAAGCAGACATATATTTGTGAAGAACATCATATTAGTAGATAGTATAAGAGGCCCAGACCAAACCTACAAATGCAGTTTAAGAGAACAGAAAATTCCTTTGATTCCGATGATTTCAGCATCGTGAACGCTCTCAGTTCCCTCATGCTTGTCAGTTTTTCCGTCCTGGTTGAAATTGTTCCCCTTGACATCAGCGTTTTTGCAGTGTGTATTATCTGCGGCCATTTTCTCGGTCCGACTAGCCAAGCTATAGACAATAATGTAAATCACTAATGGTGTCAGCACGACTGCGAAGGAAACCAAGAAAAATTTTGCAGTTTTCTCCACATCAGCAAAGTTGGCTCTGTACACCAGCGAAAACACCATTTCTCCGAGAAACACCATGTTGCCGACGACGGTAACGGCTTTTCCTGTATGAGCTGTTAGTGTCGTCGTCATGGTTACTAATGTCACCAGAAACATAATACCGTAGCGAACATTGGCTGAAAGGGTATACGAAAGTGATGATTAAGACAAGACAATGTATAGTGAAATCTTAGACGAAACAATTATATAAAGGCGGTAAAGTGTTACAACATAATATATCAACGCCAGGGGGTATAGACTGTCCGGGAGCATAAGATAAGAACGACTTTAAATACAGGTACTCACTCACTCAAATAAATCCAGAATAAACATTACTGTAAATTTTCAACCTCACTAGAGCATTTTTTCAGTATAATTTATGCATACAATTATTATAACAATAACGCTACACATGATTTGTTTGTGTCATTAAAGATGCAAGCTTCATATAACTGTGTAGATTATTTCTCTACACCCCAAGGGGGGGGGGTGAAAAGGTTGAAGAATTAGGGAAGTCGTTTTGCTGTCAGACGTGCAATAAAAATTCCCAATGGAGATAAATTCAGAACCCAATAATAATTTAATATCTGGTGCTGTAGTTATTATTCCAATGGTACGAGAGCATTTATTTTATTTGATTGGTGTTTTACGCCGTACTCAAGAATATTTCACTTATACGTCTGTGGGTAGCATTATGGTGGGAAGAAATCCGAGGGAAACCAACGACTATCCCCAGGTTGCTGGAGGCCTTCCCACGTACCACTGGTGAGGAAGACAGCATGAGCTGAACTTAAACTCACAGCGACCGCATTGGTGAGAGGCTCCTGGGTCATTGCGCCGCACTGCCACGCTAACCACCTCGGCCACGGCCGCTCAGTTTTGAGGATAGTTGAACTGATCATTTCTATAACTATTTCACTTGAAAAATTCACGTTAATCTTAAGCCAAGACAAAAATTTTTCATGTAAACGTTACTTTTACAGATCATGCTGTATTATGAAAAAAAATTATTCAAAAAGTGACCACACTGTAAACTCACATAATATAAACATGAAAATACAAAGAAGGAAAGGTAGCCCTTTAAAACGTTCTGACATCTGTGCAGCCAGCGCTAGTAGTAGAAAGCTCACACATGTTAAGAGGGATGCAGTCAAATATGAGGCATAAAATCCAAGTCTTCTATGGATCACAGCATATGGTAGCACGAAAAATATACCGCCCATGTATATAGCTCCAAGAATTCCCACTGTAAAACATAAGAATATTGCGAGTGTTACTTGAACATGTGCAATACAAGGGCATGCCCAAGGCCGGGGTTGAACCCGCGACCTTTGTGTCCGGTGTGCTCTGTACGTGTATCCTACGTAGATATTATTTAACAGAATTGTGGGTATAGTATCTATTATATAGTATAAAGTCTGCTATTTTGGTATCTGAGACGTTGGACCACGCAAGCAATATTTATCGACACTTTATACGGACGGAGAAGGTCCACAATGCACCATGATTTCATATGAACATCCCATTATATTAAGATGAAAATTAAAACTAGCGGGACCAGTCTTGGCAATGATATTAAGTACGTTGCTTCTGAGAGAAATGGAAAAGAGTTTTCATCTCCACATAGCACATGAACGATATACCTCCGATTGACGACGACAAGATGAGGAAACAGCCGGTTATAATCATGACTAAAGCTGTAAATAGATGCATTCATTCATTTATTTGATTGGTGTTTTATTTATATATTTATGTGATTGGTGTTTTATTTATTTATTTTTTAATTGGTGTTTTACGCCGTACTCAGGAATATTTCACTTATATGACGGTGGAAACTGGGCAGAAACCCACGACCATTCGCAGGTTGCTGAAATTTTATTGACTAAGGTTAAAACTACAATAAAAAAAAAATTAACCGCTATTAATATTATGCCTGGATCGCTGACTCAAATGGTTAGCGCATGCTTGCTGCAACAATCCCGGCAATGGGGTCGCGTGTTCTAATCCAGTTCTGGCTGTTTTTCGCCCATGAATTCATTCTGAAAGCTAATCAGATATCTGCCGAAGGTCAGTGGTTTAATCCGGGTCCTCTGGTTTCTTACACCAAAACATTTACCACTGTCATATAAATGTAAAATTCATGAACACGGCGTAACACCAGTCCAATTAATACAATAAAACCATCGTGAGATTCATTTTATAATAGAAGAGACAACACTAAACCAAATGCATGTTTTTCCATGAATTCCTCAGAAAGTTAAAGCAGGAAAACTTCTTATTTTTCTGATCTTGCACAGCCGGAACATCACCTAGAGTAAGTACAATTACGCACACTGAGACAATCGAAAGCGCCGCCGTATGTTAGCAGTTGTATCCAATCAGATGCCACTTATTTCTATAACCCGAGGAAGCGTTTGTTTCCGCTCACGTCAACCGAACTCTGTTTTGCCTTTTAACCAGGCATGCTTGGAGTATGAGTGACGAGACATTGTGTTTCCGGTTTCTCTGACATAGCGCATCCCATGGCGTCGTAAGAATTCCTTGTCAGTAGTTGATTTTTTAAATTACTAAATTACTTTAAATATTTTAATTCAATTTGTATAATGTTTATAGCCTGTTGATTTGAATCGTCGCTAAAGATCGAGTGTTGCTTTTTGTTGTTTTCTTTGCACTTACTTGATACTGACACATAGTCACAGTACACTTATTAGTCCCTAGAGGAGCTGGTAATTTAATTAATCTGTACTTCTTTAATTAAAGGATACTTTGCCACAGGCCTGATTATTTTGTTTTAACCGAAAAAAAAATGCGATTGGTCAAGCTGTGCATAGAGAGTTGGCATAAAGAAGAAAAGAATAATAGTCTAACCGGAAAGATATCTGACCTTCTGTGACGATCTGGCCACCAATTTTTCCGTTTCCTCGCACATTATAGATACTGATTCAGGTATAGATTTCGTTGGGATGAACATGTACCTTGTTTTGTCTTGTTTCCCAACTCTGAGTCGTGTGCACTCTAGCGAACCTATATCAACTATAAGATGACTGATGGGGGCATGCTGGATATGAATTAAAGTGTAGAGGTCACAGAATAGACTGGGTCAGCCCGAAATCTAGGCTAATTTATATTGGTCGGCTGTGAACGTCCACATATTTTACATATAGTATATGGTCAAAATCAAATAATTGATATATTGTTCGAATTTTCTGTATGAGCAATACTATGCTGTGTAATTACTACATAGAAAGGTGGCGCTAGCGCAGCGTAATGACCCAGGAGTCTCTCACCAATGCGGTCGCTGTGAGTTCAAGTCCAGCTCATGCTGGCTTCCTCTCCGGCCGAACGTGGGAAGGCCCGTCAGCAGCCTGCGGATGGTCGCGGGTTTCCCCCGGGCTGTGCCCGGTTTCCACCCACCATAATGCTGACCGCCGTCGTATAAGTGAAATATTATTGAATACGGCGTAAAACACCAATCAAATAAATAAATAAATAAATAAATTACATAGAAAGGTGATGTCCATCCTCCGCTAAGACAAATGGAGTAGGGCTATGTAACAACACAATTCAAAACAAAAACTCAGTTTGCAATAATTGTTACAAATTGCCTCTCTCAGAGTGGCTTTTTGTAATAGCTTATTCCTTTCAAGAATTTATAACAAAAAGCCACTCTCAGAGTGGATTTTAGTAATAACTATTTTACAAATTGGTTTTTATTGGAAAATGCGTTGTTACACTCTGTATTACAAAAACCACTATTTTAGTAAGACCTTGTCACAAACTGCCACTCCCAGAGTGGCTTTGCGTAATAGCTTATTCCTTTGAAGAATTTATTACAAAAAGTCACTCTCGCATTAACTTTTTGTAATAATAATTACAAACTGATTTTTATTTCAACTTGCGTTGTTACACTCTGATAGTGGCATTATGCAATAAATTATTACAAACTGCAAGTCTCATAGTGGCTTTTTGTTATAACGCACTCCTTTCAAGAATGTATTATAAAAGGTTACTCTGAGAGTGACCTCTTCTAATAATTATTTTACGAATTGATTTTTATTTATTTATTTGACTGGTGTTTTACGCTGCACTCAAGAATATTTCACTTATACGACGGCGGCCAGCACTATGGTGGGTGGAAACCCGCCAGAGCCCGGGGGAAACCCACGACCATTCTCAGGTTGCTGTAAGACCTTCCCACGTAGGAGAGGAAGCCAGCATGAGCTGAACTTGAACTCATAGCGACCGCATTGGTGAGAGGCTCCTGGGTTATTACGCTGCGCTGGCGCGCTAACCAACTGAGACACGGAGGCCCCTTTTACAAACTGGTTTTTATTGCAATTGCAAAATCCACTCTGATAGTGGCATTATGCAATAAATTATTACAAATTAGAAGTCTCATAGAGGCTTTTTGTCATAACGCATTCCTTTTAAGAGTGTATTACAAAAGGTTACTCTCAGGGTGAACTCTTCTAATAATTATTTTACAAATTGACTTTTATTGCAAATTGCGTGATAAACACATTTCAATGGCATGTTTCCAAGCACTGTACAAATGAACGGTTACAGGGACGTCTACAGATAAACTGAGGGTAAAAAGGCTTAAATTTCTTTCTTTTTTTTCACTCGAACTTTCGACGTTTTTCTCGAAATTTTGGCTTTCATGTATCGATATCCTGCTCTTTTCAGCGCATGAACATGGAGTTGTCATTTCAAAAAAAGTCGACATAAAAAGTCGAAATTCTAAGAGAAAATGTCGAAATTTCGACATAAGAAAGTATAATATAATTCCTGACATAATTTAGGGTTGTTCACTATCTTATAAACTGAGAACCTCTGAGCAGGATGGAGCTCGATGCTATTTGTACGAGCCCATTGATGATGGCCGATCAAGGACGTTTCTTTTTAACTGATCACAAAACTGATGACGGACGATATCCGAGCAGGTTAGACCTGTGGCGATTTGACTGATGATACGTATGGGCAACACGCTTTGAGTTCGTGGATGACTGTGTGCCAAGGTCCACCAAGTCACAACAAGACTGATGATGACCGAGAAACTATTTGGTGTGGTTACTTATTGTCCCAGAGGTCACTTTTAGTACGGGAATGCTAATGGCCTCGGTATCCTCGATGTTTTTCGTACATAAGGAACAGTTATTAATCAAGTTTCAATTCTGTACAAATACAAGTGCCTGCTGTAGGTTTTACAATATCGACAAACCATGAGATTGCACACATTCATTTTTGGCTATAACTACTTAATATTGCTATATATATCTGAATGGTGTTAATACTTCATTATTTTTTTTCTCGAACTTTCGACCTTTTTTGCTCGAAATTTCGACTTTCATGTGTCGATATTCTGCTCTTTTTAGCGCATGAAAGTAGAGTTATCATGTCATTGAAAGTCAAGATCAAAATGTCGAAATTTTGAAATTTAGACTTTTTTACCCCCAATAAGTCCAAGACACATGCTATAATAAGAAACATATACTTGACTCCCCTCTTGCAAGAGCTCTTTACAGACAGGTGCAAACAAAAGGGTTTTGTCTGATACAATTTTCCACTGGAGCGTTTGAAGAGACGAAGTGGTCAAATATTTCACCGGAAATGTAATTAAATACGAATGAAAATATCGCATAACATGTCATCAGGATACCTTGAACCATACCGATATTTAATGTACCAAAAATATTGGAACTGAAAGTGAGGAACGTTGCGAGAGCTCCACCCATAGTGCAGCTCATAAAAGAGACAGATAAAATAACACTATATATTGGAAATCGTTGCGTTCCCGAGTGCGCATCAATGTAGGCACAAAGTATCTACTGAAAGCTTTGTCTCGTCTGAGCAGTGTTATGTGGCCTCGATCCTTTCAAATAATTCATTCTTATAAGTCATATTTCCACGGAAGTTGCCAGACGTCCGATTCCAAAGAGCCATAGAAATCCGAGAATTCTAAAGATTCCAAGAAAGTCAGTGAATTTTGAAGATAAAAATATACGAAGACAATGATGTAGATTGTCCCGGCTTCCTGTTTTATTTCTTGTCACCGGAAATTGCTTAAAACACGCGTTAGTTCGACTATCTGAAAGGTCCACTTGAGTTTCCGGGGCCTGCATATATTCGACAGCTACTGAGATGAAACAGTGCATAATTTTACAGAATACACCTTTCCCACCCGCCCCAAATAAATACGTTGTTTACACGTCTGGTATTCCTTATAATTCCCTGATTAGCATAGCACTGGTTAGAGCCTGCATTTCTGAGTAGTTTGTTTTTACAAGAGCCAAATGAGTAATAAATGTTACCTCAGAAGTTGCTTCAGGATGTTGTATAATACAATTCCTGACATACTTTTGGATTGTTCACTGTCGTATAAACTGAGACCCTCTGAGCAGGATGAAGCTCCATACCAATTGTACGGCCAGACTGATGATGGTAGATCAATGACATTTTTTTTTAACTGACCAAGAAATTGATGACGGGCGATTGTAGATATTAATTTTGATATTTTACACCTGATTGATGATACCCAAACAGTTTAGCTCTGTGACGACTTGACTGATGATATATTTTTAGTTCATGGAGTACTGTGTCTCAAGATCCAACAAGTCACAACCAAATTGATTGATTGATTGACTGATTGATAGATTGAATGATTGATTTGATTGGTGTTTTACGCCGTACTCAAGTATATTTTACTGATACGACGGCGACCAGTATTATGGTGGGTGGAAACGAAATCCACGACCATCCGCAGGTTGCTGAGAGGGAGCCAGTATGAGCTGCACTTGAACTCACAGCGACCGCATTGGTGAGAGTCTCCTGGGTCACTAAGCCTCGATAGCCCGCTAACCGACTGAGCCACGGAGGACCCCCAACCGGATGACCGAGCAATTATTTAGCGTGGTTTCTTGCTGTCCCAGAAGGGGCGCCTCTGGGGCTCAGTCGGTTAGCGCGCTAGCGCAGCGTAATGACCCAGAAGCCTCTCATCAATGCGGTCGCTGTGAGTTCAGGTCCAGCTCATGCTGACTTTCTCTCCGGTCGTACGTGGGCTGGTCTACCAGTAGCCTGCGGACGGTCGTGGGTTTCCCCCGGGCTCTGCGAGGTTCCTCCCACCATAATGCTGGCCGCCGTCATATAAGTGAAATATTCTTGAGTACGGCGTAAAAGACCAATCAAATAAATAAATAAATATTGTCCCAGGGTTCACTTATAGTTTAAGGAATTCCAGAGATGTCGATACCCTTAAAGCTTTTAATGTATAAGAAAAGTCATTAACCAAGTTTCAATTCAATTCAAAATGGAGAATAACAACAAAGAATGCAATCAGCACGCAATGACAGATGATGGAGAATAGAGAACAAGAAATGGAAGGGACACTGGGTGATAGACAGTGGAGAATAAGCAACAAAGAATGCAATGGACATGTGATGGCAGACAATGAAGAATACACAAAGAATGAAATGTGCATTGGATGATAGACAATGGAGAATTAGCAACAAAGAAAGCAATGGATACAGGATGATAGACAATGTAAAATTAACAAAAGGTAGCAGACAATGGAGAATAAACAACAAAGAATGCAATGGATACTGGCAACAGACAATGGAGAACAAAAGGCAAAGAAAATAGGTAATATGATTGTCTGCCTTGATATAGGGGTATATATATGTAAATAGGTAAGAATGTAATGGACAGGGTGTGATAGACAATGGAGAACAAAAGGCAAAGAATATAGCTGATCTGATTGTCTGTCTTGACAATGGATTATATATAGATAAGAACGTAATGGACAGGGTGTGATAGACATAGGAGAACAAATACCACCTCCACGTGATAGACAAAAGGAGAATATACAACAAAGAATGCAAGGGACATTGAATGAGAAAAAAGGAAGAATAAAGAACAAAATGCTATGGGAATGGTATGACAGACGATGGCGAACAAAAGAAATACAACAAATATTCTTATAGCCTATATCCAAGATGCTTCATATTTAACACAGGGTTAAATAAACCCACGATCGTAAGCAGGTTCCCAAAACCGTTTTTACCACAATTCTTAACATGAGAGATAAAGAGAACAAGAAGCCTTTGATGTCTTCAGCGAAAGATTTGGCCTTCATCAATGACTATTTCCACTCGCAAACACAAACCAGTTTTTAACTTAATTATTCTTTACTGGTCGTAAAAGAAACTTAATTATAAAAAAAAACAAAACAGAACTCAATCAATCAGTATAAAATCTCTATTTATCAATCAGCATAAAACAACATTAAATCAACTTATCAAAAGTGATATCTGCAATTCTTTTATTTACAATCCCTCATTCAAAATGTGTTAGTCATGTGTCACTTTTTATGTATACATTCCGGTGATAAATGTTAAATGAATGAAATGGCTTGACCTTATTTTGGCAGAAATTCAGCCATATCGTGGCGAGTTCATGGCCTTGTGACAGGGCTATCTTATGACGCTTGATGTAAAGTTCCTCATAGTTTCTACTATCCACAGCGAACTAACCTTTAAAAATCAGTCACATTGAATTGTGTAAGAAGACTGAATGTTTTCTATTTCGTGCCACTTTCAGCCACATTGAATTGTGTAAGAAGACTGAATGTTTTCTATTTCGAGCCACTTTCTGCCACATTGAATTGTGTAATAAGACTGAACATTTTATCTCCTGATAGTTTCAGCCACATTGAATTGTGTAAGAAGAATGAACATTTTCTTATCTCTGGATAGTTTCAGCCACATTGCTTTGTGTAAGAAGACAGAACATTTTCTTATCTCTTGATAGTTTCAGCCACATTGCATTGTGTAAGACGACTGAACATTTTCTTATCTCTTGAGAGTTTCAGCCACATTGCTTTGTGTAAGAAGACTGAACATTTTCTTATCTCTTGATACTTTCAGCCACATTGCATTGTGTATGAAGACTGAACATTTTCTTATCTCTTGATAGTTTCAGCCACATTGCATTGTGTAAGAAGACTGAACATTTTCTTATCTCTTGATACTTTCAGCCACATTGCATTGTGTATGAAGACTGAACATTTTCTTACCTCTTGATACTTTCAGCCAAATTGCCTTGTGTAAGAAGACCGAACATTTTCTTATCTCTTGACAGTTTCAGCCACATTGCCATTTATATGAGTAGTGAATGATTTCTGTCTTTTCTTCTACCCTGACGTTTCAGCCACATGATCATTTTCTCTGTCCGGCAGGCTTAGACTATGTCATGTCTGAGAAGATGGAGCATTTTCTGTCTTCTATCAGTACTTTAATTTCAGCCATGTAACACTGCCTTCCCCAGAACCCCGTAAATGTCAACCCATGTGTATCAAGGCCACAACCCTTTCAGATATGTCATTTTAGCCAGACTGCTCATTTCTGCCTCCTTTAGATTACGGCCCAATTGCACATTCTGTAAAAATATCAACCGTTTTTCTGTCTCAGGCACATTGCTAATTTCTGACAATTTCTGTCTAACGTACATTTCAACCAAAATACAATATGTGTCAAACTTTTCATGTTTGTCTCCTGAAAGTTTCAGCCAGATTGTGCATTTCTATATCCTGTACATTTCAGCCACACAATCTGTTTGGCTACAGTCCATGGGTTCCATGGATCAAGTTAGACTGTAGAATAGGCGGTTCTGATCAAAACCGATCACAGAGTTGTTCAGGAAGAAGTTCATGGATTTCGTATGTATATATGTATTAACAATTTTTCGGTCATGTGACGATGGGGAGTCACTATGCATGTGTACATGCACTATATCTTCTTCTGGCCATGCGTGTCTAAGCCGCCAAAGTGCTGCCAACACTGAAGTGTCATGCCGAAGACACCAGACATCACACCCCACCACTGTTTCCTAGCTTGCTCTAACCTCTCAATGCTCTGCACCAAGCCATCTTGAACCAGGTTTGACCCCCGCTCCCAACTTGGCGGTGACAAGGCAGCAGTGTTCTCTGGAGATTTCATCCCCTGTATTATCCTACACCTGGAATTTAGGTGGGATCGGGTTTCTTCCTGAATCTCATGATATGAATGTCCTCACTTCTAAACAATGGATCTTGATTCTCAAGTGACACTTCCTCCACTACGAACCGCTCTCGGATTAACTGAAAAAACAAACATATCAAAATAATAACTAATATCAATTGTGTGACTAATTGGTGTTTGGGTAAAATTGGTAAAACGCAATGCTCAAGCCTTTTCTATTTATATGTTGGTGGTTAGGTTTATAGATGGGTAAGATAAAGTGGTCCTGATTTATTTATTTATTCATTTACATGTCTTTGTCGGTTAGTTAACACCCTATTCAAGACTTACAAATTCGTCCAAAAAGCGCACTTTTACAGGCAAATAAATTTCCTCAAATTCTACTTTTGGTGCTGAGACAATTTTTCAGTAGATGTCTAAAACCTCTAAAAAAAAAAAAAGAAAAAAACCCAACCCACATGTAAATATGATTAACAGAACTAGCAAAAATCAGTCTAAATTTAATAACTATGTCGTGAACGAAATTTCGTGTCATGAATGAAGGTGGTCAGTTTTATGAGTGGATAAACCAACTGACAAGCATTTACAGTGTATACTGTGCGCCCAACCTTGGGCAAATTACTGACACACTTTCCTGTGATAAAATTGGTTTTGTAAGATGCTATGTAAGTATAAAATGTCAGCAAATGTCACTTTATAAGGCCATAATTAAGAAACGTTTGAGGTAACCTGTCTGACCCTCCCAAAAAGTTCCCTACTCTAAAGTTTATATTGGGCTTTTGATAAAAAAATTTTTTATGTTCTTGTTTTAATGTTAATCTCTTTACAATCTCAGTCTCTTTCATTAGGTATAATTTTAAAAAATATAAATAAATTCCTTACGCGCCAACCTTACATTTACAGATAGGATAGGGTGGCATGGACTCACCCTGCCACAAGCATGACAGGAAGACACTGTACATGTGCACGGATTTCATTGCTCCTCGTCATCATGTGACTGTAAAATTGCTAAGTAGGACGTAAAAATCCAAGCATAACTATATGTGTGATAGGATTGCGTCACACGTACCCCAACAAAGAAACCCGCATTGAGTCATACCGAAAACTTGGTGCTTGTTGCTGCTTCGCTTGGAACTCAACACTGAGAGATTTAATACAGCGAGGAAACGGGACTGGTTGGCCTGGTGTCAATATAATGTGACTGGGTGGGGTGTCATGTCTGGTGTCTTCGGCATGATACTTCAGTGCGGCAGCAGCACTTTGGGGGCATGGACTCTCCCTGCCACAAGAAGACACAGTATATGTATACTCACCTAATGACTCGTTGTTTTCATATGACTTAAAAATTGTTATGTATGACGTTAAACCCCAAACATACACACATACACACCCCAACAAAAAGACTTCCTAATGATGTAACGATATAGTGAAGAATAGCTGTCTTGTGAGTAAAGATACCTCAAAGAATTTCATCTCCAGCTCCGGCTTATTTCCTGTGGTTCGCTGCTCATAGCAGCACAGCACTATCGTCTTTTCTCCTGCACTTGCACAGATCGTCTCAACCAGGGGTCCTAATGACTGTTAACAGCAGAGAAAGAAAAAAAGACTACAGTTTACATCTTTACAAGGTACAATGACCTTTTCCAATCCTATTTCTGTCCCATACCTGAGTGTTTACAGGTAACCACGGTAGCTTGATCTAACTCTCTTTCTTCTTTAAAGATTCAATAGTTCTCATATGCCATTATATATAGGACTGACTGTAGTTTTGGCATTATTTTATTTCACACAAACCAGTATCCATATGTACTATTATTTATAAAATATGAGCTGTACACAACTTGATCTCTATAATCATCGATGTAATACTATCAGCCAGTATTGATTAATTTCACAGATCATGCCGATGTATATATCGTATATCACTCAATATTTATAGATCAGTCTTGAAAAATGTCAAGGGTTGGGGCTGTTGAAGGTAGTTGTGGTTGGGGAGTGGGATTTGCTTTAATATTGACTGACTGTTAAAATGGTGGCTCCCTGCAATTATCAGAATCTTGAGCAATGAGGTTGCAAGTTCAGATCCAGCTCTGGCTGTTTTTTCAGCAGCCTTGTTAAAGAGGTTTGTCAGGAAACCAGCAAAAAGTAAACCTGATCATTGTCATATAAACTGGCACAAAAATTTTGTGAGCAACTGGAACTGTGGACTTAAAAGAGCATAATCCGATGGAATTACAAAGTCTTGAATTCCATGAACTCCAGATATAAAATTTGCATAATTAAAATGCCAATATTGATCACATATCCAGCTCATTTTACCTTCATGCAACAGCAGCATCATGCCAGTTCCCAAACCATTCTAATTTGTGACGATTTCTTTGTGACACTATTAAGAACTTTTAATACCAATATGGAAGCCCCAATCTCATATAAACTGGGTTTAATTAGTCCTATGTAACTACATAAATTAACAGTCTGATTATAAAGAGAAGAAACAGTATGTATGCCATTGTATTTGTTTATATTTACCTGATTGTTGTTTAACGTCATAATCAAGAATTTTTACCTACCCTAAGTCTTCTAAAATTTGAGACAGATATTGGAAGTGTTGAAAGTAGAATATTACATTTCTTTACCCGCATTTTGGAAAAGTAAAGATATGAGTATGTTGTTCATTAGATGGTCTAACCATGTAAGAAAAATGAAACTCAATATTCCTGCAAGAATTACATATATGTTGGCTAAAAACGAACAGACCACGTGTCCCAAATTTTAGAAGAAATAGGAAATACAACAGCGGACAGTGTCATAAGTGGAGCAATCGGAGTGAACCACAGACCTTTTGCAAGTCACTGATTAACTTTCTCACATGTGGTGCACGCTTCCACGCACATCTTATTGGTGGAAGACAAACGGTCTTCAACGCACATTAGACTACAAAAATGACCACATGAGCATGCATCTAACAACCTCTCATTGTCACCACAGCCGCACAGTGAGAGCGGGGAATGTAAAGTTCCCTGCCCCAAGGCTGTGTTTCACTCTGACCCCCTACATCATGTTTCCATGTACAAAATAACCTAAACTTTAAAGTGAAATGGTATAAATAAAATATCACAGCACTGGTAGTTCACGGTCGAATATAGGTTAGAAAGGGAGACAACTTCGTCTATTGTTTTAAAATAATCTGCCGAAGTAAACGGGTTGCATAAATTTGATTTATTTATTTGACTGATGTTTTACGCCATACTCATGAATACTGTATACACAAAAGCAAGTTTGCCTATTGAGACAAGTTTATATAAGCGTTGCTTATATAGCACCAGTACATTCCTACATTTGCATACATTGATAACGACATCACATTATATTACAATTTCAGCCGTGTACCGGTATTTACTGAACATGATATATGTACTATAAAACCTTTTTCTCAATGCTGTCACATTACTGGCTATATAAAAGTAAAATAAAATGTTCTGAACAGACAGTATACAACACAGAAAATTCTTTTCAGTGCAACAAGGAAATCATCAATAAATGATTTTTTTTCACACTAGCCCCATGCACTTCCCGCCAGTTCATGACGCAGCTGGCAGCAGAGGAGAAGGAAAATTGTATGTTCATTACCAGCCTACTACAAAAGCACTCTGCATTTTTTTCCAACATTATTTTTTTTTTTTTTTTTTTTTTTTGGCATGCTCAAAAGCTCTGTTCAAGATTTGTTTATGCTGTTCTTTATAAACATCCTTGTTTCTTTTTGTTAGTAGACCCTTTGCTGCTGTTGATGGTTGCTTTATCTTTAGTTAGAACTTTTCTGATTAAAGTTATTCAGGTTGATTGAATCATTTGTATTCACATGTGCATTCTGAACCGAAGTATCACCTTGCCACTCTCATATTACAGATTAAAATACAGTTTACTACAAACATTCACTAAATGTGTAATGCAGATTATATAACATAAAGGTAATGCTATGCAATACACCTGATTATAAATTTCAAAACAGTGTTCTCCAGATGGTTAAATGTTATTACAATGCAATGCAAATAATAGCAAGTAATACTTCTCCAAAAAGAGAAGCAGTAACCTTTAACTTTATTTTATTTGGTTATGATTTGCTTTTTGTGGGCGGGGGGCAGTTGACGGAAGAATTGACTTTTGTCATGGGGTGGATGGGGATGGGTGGGGTGATTTGGGTTTTTTAACGGTAAAGAGTAAACGTAGTGATGGTGTAGCTGGGGGGATTGGTGAAGGCATGTTGGAAGGGGTTGGTGTAGCTGGGGGTGGTAGTGAGGATGTGCTAGAGGGAGGTAGTGTAGGTGTAGCTGGGGGGTTGGGGAATAGTGAGCATGTATTAGTGGGGGGTAGTGTGGATGTGATGGGGGGGGGGGGGAGTGAAGGTGTTTTAAAGGGGGTTAGTGTAGATGTAGCTGGGGTTGGTGGTGAAGGTGATAGTATAGGTATAGCTGGGGGATGTAGTGTATAGCCAGGTGGTAGTGGAGAAAAAACAGGGAAGAGAGTAGTCCGGGGGAAGGTGATAGTGTAGGTATAGCTGGGGGATGTAGTGTATAGCCAGGTGGTAGTGGAGAAAAAACAGGGAAGGGAGTAGTCCGGGGGAAGGTGATAGTGTAGGTATAGCTGGGGGATGTAGTGTATAGCCAGGTGGTAGGGGAGAAAAAACAGGGAAGGGAGTAGTCCGGGGGAAGGTGATAGTGTAGGTATAGCTGGGGGATGTAGTGTATAGCCAGGTGGTAGTGGAGAAAAAACACGGAAGGGAGTAGTCCGGGGGAAGGTGATAGTGTAGGTATAGCTGGGGGATGTAGTGTATAGCCAGGTGGTAGTGGAGAAAAAAAACAGGGAAGGGAGTAGTCCGGGGGAAGGTGATAGTGTAGGTATAGCTGGGGGATGTAGTGTATAGCCAGGTGGTGGTGGAGAAAAAAACAGGGAAGGGAGTAGTCCGGGTGAAGGTGATAGTGTAGGTATAGCTGGGGGATGTAGTGTATAGCCAGGTGGTAGTGGAGAAAAAACAGGGAAGGGAGTAGTCCGGGGGAAGGTGATAGTGTAGGTATAGCTGGGGGATGTAGTGTATAGCCAGGTGGTAGTGGAGAAAAAACAGGGAAGGGAGTAGTCCGGGGGAAGGTGATAGTGTAGATATAGCTGGGGGATGTAGTGTATAGCCAGGTGGTAGTGGAGAAAAAACAGGGAAGGGAGTAGTCCGGGGGAAGGTGATAGTATAGGTATAGCTGGGGGATGTAGTGTATAGCCAGGTGGTAGTGGAGAAAAAACAGGGAAGGGAGTAGTCCGGGGGAAGGTGATAGTATAGGTATAGCTGGGGGATGTAGTGTATAGCCAGGTGGTAGTGGAGAAAAAACAGGGAAGGGAGTAGTCCGGGGGAAGGTGATAGTGTAGGTATAGCTGGGGGATGTAGTGTATAGCCAGGTGGTAGGGGAGAAAAAACAGGGAAGGGAGTAGTCCGGGGGAAGGTGATAGTGTAGGTATAGCTGAGGGATGTAGTGTATAGCCAGGTGGTAGTGGAGAAAAAACAGGGAAGGGAGTAGTCCGGGGGAAGGTGATAGTGTAGGTATAGCTGAGGGATGTAGTGTATAGCCAGGTGGTAGTGGAGAAAAAAACAGGGAAGGGAGTAGTCCGGGGGAAGGTGATAGTGTAGGTATAGCTGGAGGATGTAGTGTATAGCCAGGTGGTAGGGGAGAAAAAACAGGGAAGGGAGAAGTCCGGGGGAAGGTGATAGTGTAGGTATAGCTGAGGGATGTAGTGTATAGCCAGGTGGTAGTGGAGAAAAAACAGGGAAGGGAGTAGTCCGGGGGAAGGTGATAGTGTAGGTATAGCTGAGGGATGTAGTGTATAGCCAGGTGGTAGTGGAGAAAAAACAGGGAAGGGAGTAGTCCGGGGGAAGGTGATAGTGTAGGTATAGCTGGGGGATGTAGTGTATAGCCAGGTGGTAGTGGAGAAAAAACAGAGAAGGGAGTAGTCCGGGGGAAGGTGATAGTGTAGGTATAGCTGGGGGATGTAGTGTATAGCCAGGTGGTAGTGGAGAAAAAACAGGGAAGGGAGTAGTCCGGGGGAAGGTGATAGTGTAGGTATAGCTGGGGGATGTAGTGTATAGCCAGGTGGTAGTGGAGAAAAAACAGGGAAGGGAGTAGTCCGGGGGAAGGTGATAGTGTAGGTATAGCTGGGGGATGTAGTGTATAGCCAGGTGGTGGTGGAGAAAAAACAGGGAAGGGAGTAGCCCGGGGGAAGGTGATAGTCTAGGTATAGCTGGGGGATGTAGTGTATAGCCAGGTGGTAGTGGAGAAAAAACAGGGAAGGGAGTAGTCTGGGGGAAGGTGATAGTGTAGGTATAGCTGAGGGATGTAGTGTATAGCCAGGTGGTAGTGGAGAAAAAACAGGGAAGGGAGTAGTCCGGGGGAAGGTGATAGTGTAGGTATAGCTGGGGGATGTAGTGTATAGCCAGGTGGTAGTGGAGAAAAAACAGGGAAGGGAGTAGTCCGGGGGAAGGTGATAGTGTAGGTATAGCTGAGGGATGTAGTGTATAGCCAGGTGGTAGTGGAGAAAAAACAGGGAAGGGAGTAGTCCGGGGGAAGGTGATAGTATAGGTATAACTGGGGGATGTAGTGTATAGCCAGGTGGTAGTGGAGAAAAAACAGGGAAGGGAGTAGTCCGGGGGAAGGTGATAGTGTAGGTATAGCTGAGGGATGTAGTGTATAGCCAGGTGGTAGTGGAGAAAAAACAGGGAAGGGAGTAGTCCGGGGGAAGGTGATAGTATAGGTATAGCTGGGGGATGTAGTGTATAGCCAGGTGGTAGTGGAGAAAAAACACGGAAGGGAGTAGTCCGGGGGAAGGTGATAGTGTAGGTATAGCTGAGGGATGTAGTGTATAGCCAGGTGGTAGTGGAGAAAAAACAGGGAAGGGAGTAGCCCGGGGGAAGGTGATAGTCTAGGTATAGCTGGGGGATGTAGTGTATAGCCAGGTGGTAGTGGAGAAAAAACAGGGAAGGGAGTAGTCTGGGGGAAGGTGATAGTGTAGGTATAGCTGAGGGATGTAGTGTATAGCCAGGTGGTAGTGGAGAAAAAACAGGGAAGGGAGTAGTCCGGGGGAAGGTGATAGTGTAGGTATAGCTGGGGGATGTAGTGTATAGCCAGGTGGTAGTGGAGAAAAAACAGGGAAGGGAGTAGTCCGGGGGAAGGTGATAGTGTAGGTATAGCTGAGGGATGTAGTGTATAGCCAGGTGGTAGTGGAGAAAAAACAGGGAAGGGAGTAGTCCGGGGGAAGGTGATAGTGTAGGTATAGCTGGGGGATGTAGTGTATAGCCAGGTGGTAGTGGAGAAAAAACAGGGAAGGGAGTAGTCCGGGGGAAGGTGATAGTATAGGTATAGCTGGGGGATGTAGTGTATAGCCAGGTGGTAGTGGAGAAAAAACAGGGAAGGGAGTAGTCCGGGGGAAGGTGATAGTGTAGGTATAGCTGGGGGATGTAGTGTATAGCCAGGTGGTAGTGGAGAAAAAACAGGGAAGGGAGTAGTCCGGGGGAAGGTGATGGTGTAGGTATAGCTGGGGGATGTAGTGTATAGCCAGGTGGTAGTGGAGAAAAAACAGGGAAGGGAGTAGTCCGGGGGAAGGTGATAGTGTAGGTATAGCTGGGGGATGTAGTGTATAGCCAGGTGGTAGTGGAGAAAAAACAGGGAAGGGAGTAGTCCGGGGGAAGGTGATGGTGTAGGTATAGCTGGGGGATGTAGTGTATAGCCAGGTGGTAGTGGAGAAAAAACAGGGAAGGGAGTAGTCCGGGGGAAGGTGATAGTATAGGTATAGCTGGGGGATGTAGTGTATAGCCAGGTGGTAGTGGAGAAAAAACAGGGAAGGGAGTAGTCCGGGGGAAGGTGATAGTATAGGTATAACTGGGGGATGTAGTGTATAGCCAGGTGGTAGTGGAGAAAAAACAGGGAAGGGAGTAGTCCGGGGGAAGGTGATAGTGTAGGTATAGCTGGGGGATGTAGTGTATAGCCAGGTGGTAGTGGAGAAAAAACAGGGAAGGGAGTAGTCCGGGGGAAGGTGATAGTATAGGTATAGCTGGGGGATGTAGTGTATAGCCAGGTGGTAGTGGAGAAAAAACAGGGAAGGGAGTAGTCCGGGGGAAGGTGATAGTGTAGGTATAGCTGGGGGATGTAGTGTATAGCCAGGTGGTAGTGGAGAAAAAACAGGGAAGGGAGTAGTCCGGGGGAAGGTGATGGTGTAGGTATAGCTGGGGGATGTAGTGTATAGCCAGGTGGTAGTGGAGAAAAAACAGGGAAGGGAGTAGTCCGGGGGAAGGTGATAGTATAGGTATAGCTGGGGGATGTAGTGTATAGCCAGGTGGTAGTGGAGAAAAAACAGGGAAGGGAGTAGTCCGGGGGAAGCGGAAAGGGAAAAAGGAGAATCAAACAGCAGGTGGGAAGTGGGAACAAAGCAGAGGTAAGGTTAAGTTTTAAGTGCTTGTAAACAAAAAGGCAGAGTTAATAATATCTGGAAGTGGCCTTTGTTTTATTCCTATATAACCTGTGAGTGCGTGTTGAAACATGTCATGGTAAATGTCATCTCACACTGATGAGAGCAGTAAAAGAAGACCTGCTGATTGTAAAAAAATATATATATAAAATAGTCAACATCATTATCACGAACATCAAAGCATGCTGTTTTGAAATGCAAGTCCATTTTTACTAATTGTGTAAAGCATGTAACTAATTATGTCATAATAATCATGTCATATTTTATTCTGTTTCAAATGGTTGTACTCAGGGGTGGGAATTCTGTTGGTGGGGGTGGAGGGGGGCGTGGGTAGGTGATGGTGGGAGGGGCGGTGATGCGGTGGAGGGTTCAGAGTCCCCGGCTTTGTGGACATGATGTCAAACAACGTCCTGCTAAGAACTGTAGACATCTTACACATTTATACATTTCTAGCAAATAAATCTGCACTTCTGTGATTGTAAAACACACAGACTATTTCACATAGTACAACTAGAAACAGGCTTAGAAATGATATAGGTATGTACATGTATATTCGGGATGTTTATTACATAAATATTAGTATAACACTATTGTTCATGTTTAGGGCAATATTGGAATAGAATATATTTGCCATGCCCCAAAATGAGGTTCTTCCACAAAAATAGTTCATCATGTGCCTGGGTGTCATCTGGACATTTTGAAAACAAGAATCATTTTCAAATAACCAATCTTCATGCTAAATATTATATATATTTACACAAATAAATTGACGAGCATAATAAGAAAAACTCTTCAAATATCTATAGTACTGAAACAAGAAGTTTATTTAACATTACTTCTATTTTCACTTCTACGTGTCCTACTAACACTACATTATTCAGTAGCTTTAGTTTGTTAACATTATTCACTTCAATTAAAATTTTTGGAAGCTCACTTAATCAGTGTGGTTTCACTATTGGTCGAAATTATGACGCCACATTTACATGTAGTTTCAAATTTTGATATAACTTTCATGTATTCTGGTGTATTTTGAGCTGGTGACTCCAAATCTGCTTTTCTTTTGTCTACCTTTGAAAGTCTTTGAGATATCTCAAAAAAAAAAAACACTAAAACGTAATTATGCAACTTCAATGACCTATAACTCTAAAGCTATACAAGCTATAAATCTGAAATTTACACCATATGTAGCCCAGAATATGCTCTTTCTGCGAGTGTAGAGTGCAACTTGATTGATATCTATATATATATAAATCAATCAGTCCGGTTTCTACTGAACTGCTTATGATTTCCCAAAGCTGGTCATACCTATATTGTCTCCTATTCAATAATAGTGTATAACAAACAATGTACACACAGGGTGAAACTGCTTTGCAGTTCTAGTTCAGACTTGAAGAGTTTCTACTAGCTCTAGAGGTTGATCTCAGAACCAACAACATGAACAACTGCCTGCATTTCTACCTTAATTTATATATTTATAAACATCTACCTAGATCTATGGATTCCAAACATGCACCCTAATGATTGGACTGAGTATTGGACACTGGGATCACAAAGAGGTCTTTCAAACTTATGTTAAAATTTTAATTATTAAATTTTATATGTTCCTTTCTGTGTATTCTTTTCAAGTCCTCTTTGTTAAGTCCAAGATCGCTTTATGATCTCATGGCATGAATTATATTTGTGAAATTAAACAAATTAAAGTTTTATTTATTTATTTATTTGATTGGTGTTTTACGCCGTACTCAAGAATATTTCACTTATGTGACGACGGCCAGCATTATGGTGGGTGGAAACCAGGCACAGCCCGGGGGAAACCCATGACCATCCACAGGTTGCTGGCAGACCATCCCACGTACGCCCGGAGAGGAAGCCAGCATGAGCTGGATGTGAACTCACAGCCACCGCATTGGTGAGAGAATTAAAGCTTTTAAACTGAAACTTAATTTATCTGACTTACCTCACCATAATATATACAGTCAGCACAGAGCACATAATCCAGATTTGCTGGTAACTTGGCAATGTCATCTTTCCATTTCAGTGCCTTGGCTTTAATTTTGCCCATCATCAGCCTGCTATTGGCTTCAATATTCATTTGCATCAGGGGAACAAACTCTTCCAGGTCTGTTATAGTCACATCTCCACTGAAAGTTGGAATAGGAACTGTACAGACAAATAAAGTGTTATAACAGGAAATCAAGAATGCAATCAACAATCAACTAATTACACAAAAGTCATATTAAATCACACATTTTTCAACATCCAATTCATTAAAATTATCAGATTTTTAATATTTCCTACTCCTTTTATCTTTGGGTATTTTAATGGACACAAAACACTGCCTGCTAGTGATGGAGATAGTTCTCAATTTAAGTCATAATTTTCTCAGATTTAGGGTTATATTCTGAACCAGCTTCAATGTCTTTGAATGTTACAACAATAAAGGCGCCTCCACTGCTCAGTTGATTAGTGCGGTAGCGCAGGATAATGACCCAGGAGCTACACACAAATGCAGCTGCTGGGAGTTCAAGTCCAGCTCATGCTGGCTTCCTCTCCTGCTGTACGTGGAAAGGTCTGTGTATGTCAGCAACCTGCAGATGGTAGTGGGTCCTGCCCGGTTTCCTTCCATCATAATGCTGGTCGCCGTCGTATAAGTGAAACATTCTTGATTATGGCATAAAACACCACTCCAATAAATGAATAAATTATGCAGAAATTTTGATAAGATTTTGTTCTCATGCAGGCTTGCCTTGGATAAGTATCTGAAATATAGAACAGATATGCAGAACAGCATCATTTTGTCTGTATAGTGGGGGAATTTTTATATTTAGTTGTGTAGCGGAATTATGTGCTCTTTATAGTTATTGATGCAATTTATAGTTATTAAAAGTAATCAGCCAAATTTGAAAAACAATGTCACTTGTGGTGATCACCGAATATTAATTAACCTCTATGACTACATGTGTTTATTTATTTATTTGATTCGTGTTTTTACTCCGTATTCAAGAATATTTTACTTATACGCCAGCAGCCACATTACAGTGGGAGGAAACTGGGCAGAGCCCGGGGGAAACCCACAACCATTCACAGGTTGCTGACAGATATTCCCATTTACGATGACTACATGTATAATTAACAATATTGATCCCACAATGGTAGTTGAGATATGTATAGAATATGAATCATTACTGGTACTAACAATATTTAAATAATTTACATACATGTAGTTATCTAACAAACTGGTCTTAGAGTATTGCCTTAGTCTTGGACAAATTTGATGATGGACGGTCATGACAAGCAGACATGTCAGTTAATGATGGGAAGTCTAAAGTAGTTGTCATTCTTGATGCAAACGGGTCCATCACAAATAAACAAACTGGTCATGCCCACACACAAAAGAGCCTACACTAACTATCACTGAGAAAAAGTGAAAGTCTGAAGAATAATTTTAACACTGGTCTATAAGCACTGATAAAAGAGGAAGGGCATATATACGACCAATAAATCACATACACATATGGTACTAATGGTGGATTGGTCAAAAGAAGGCCCTAATTCAGCTGGGAGAGTTTAAAAAACATTATTTTTCGGTGGCTGTAACTAAGCCTACCCAAGAGTTGCTGCCTGTATGCCAACTACGCCGGTACCAGCTCCGAGTTCAAGGATTCGTTTTCCCTGCCACTCACGTCCAGAATCAAAGTCTGCAGTCTCCATATACTTCAACAAAACCAGCGCAGCATCCCAGACGACGCAGCCAACATCGCCGACTTCAAACTGGTTGATAGATAATGTATTACCATCATTTTTCTCTATTTCCCGAACAAAAACTTGTCGCGTGTCCATTCTTTTGGATGTCGTCTGCCATGTTTTGATCATGTGACCAGATGGCTGAGGCGCGATGCATTACGTATATTTTCTTCTGAATCACATATTATATTTTACTACAAAGTTAATATGATGTGAAAATTCATTTTCTCCCGTGTTTTCAATATTTACTTTATACTTTTACGTTCAATGGCCATATAAATTGTAATTGTATTTTTTCTTTGGAAAATCTCTTCTTCGAATTTAATCTGATGCGGCTCGTTGAGTGAGTTTAAGTCTTGGTGGGAAGTTTGACATTTTCACAGAAGCTGCGTGCACGTCGACGTGATGACAAACAGCATTGAAATTATAGATTTCTTCCGACCCGAAGGCGGCAGAAAGAATCTTTTCCTGTCAAATATTTCAGGAAGCGTATCTAAAGATGACGTACAGGTAATTTGTGTGTCGTGAATGTTGAAAGACTGAACCGCATGAAGAATTCGAATTTTCAAACAATCACGAGTAACATTACACTGGGTATTTTAATCCCGGCCATTTTGTAGTACCGTGCTGTTAAAATAACCTCTGTGTAAGTCGTGTTCTCCAATCTACCTTCTTCAGATTGTAGTCATGGTTGGAGGCACATCAGTTTGCAAAGAATACATGAAAATTAAGGAACCCCAAGCCCTGATCGGTGACCATCGCTTGCCTTTTTGACATTTGGCTGGTGATCGCGTAGTCATGGATGTCTGCCATTCACCGCTAAAGGGAGCATCGAAAAATTTCCGAAAACAGTCGATAACTAATTAATCTCCCACGCCTGTCCAGTCACCCGTTTAAAATGTTTAGGGTCCTAGACCACCAGACAGATAAAACCCTGAGCTGTTGATCATCCCGACGTAACTATCCATCCATATTTCAGCAAGCTGAACCTCTCCGCTGTTTCCAGTTTTCCAAAATGGCTGCTGTCTTCTTTGTGCTGTTTTCTGGGCGCTGTGGTTATCCCAAAACTCAGATGGTGTATGTGATGGGCAGCCGTCTTTACGAAGTTCAAGCTACTGGAACTTGCTCAAACATTTGATGGGCAGTTACCTTTGTAATGATCAACGTACAGCTCGGAAAGGCAGATTGAGAGGCTTCCCAAAATTTTTGATGTTTCGTTTAGGAGTGAATGGCAAACGCCAGCCAGATTTAAAAAGGCAGCATTATAGTCATCCAAGGCTACTCCAAAAGGAAGATCATGAAAAACGCTATAAGAAAACCTGAAAAAAAAAAAAAAAAAAAAAAATTGTGGACTGACCACTGGAACGTGAGGAGAAACTGTAGTTTAAAGCCATTTTTTCCTCACAGCAAGAAAGATGAGAAGCTTTTTAGTACTGTTATATGTTAGGACACACTGACTCTCAACTGCATGGTAAGAAATTAAACCCAAATGTTTCACTTTTCCGCATGGACCTGGGATTACCTGATCATGCACAAAACCGTCAGCTTTGACATTATCATAAAATTATGGTAATAGAAATTGTTCTGCTGCTCACACAAAGTTTCAAAATAGTCAGACAAAGAATAAGGAAAGTGAAGCATCACTAGTGGCATTGTCTTACACATGCCTTTATTATATAAGTGCTTCCTACACTACAGTATTGCATGATTCTTTGTTTTTCTGTGTGTTATTGTTTTTGTTTCTCTTTTTCGTCTCTCTTTTAATAACAGGAAGCCCTTTACCAGGATTTCTCTGCTTTTGGCATCCTTTATGAAATACAGGTGTTCCCTATGTATGGAAGAGCCTCAAATTCAGTGACAGGCTGCTCATCCCTGCCAGCCACCTCTGGGTGCAGGACAGCACCCCACACTGCAGACAGTTTACCCCTTCAGTCTGTCATGATGCCAAACCCAGGCCTGCCAACAGGCTGGTATGCCTTTGTGAAGTTCTATTCTGCCTTGGCAGCCGGTAAAGCTAAAGTATTCCTGGAAGGCAAACTGCTCTTTGGGCAACCATATAAGGTAACTGTACACTGTCATGACCACAGGGTATTACAGTGATCTTAAAATAATGTGTAGTATTTCTTTAGTTACAATTTAGCTGAGTGTTGTGTTACAACTTACTCAGGACTAAGGGGCCTCCGTGGCTCAGTTGGTTAGCGCGCTGGCGCAGCGTAATGACCCAGGAGTCTCTCACCAATGCGGTCGCTGTGAGTTTAAGTCTAGCTGATGCTGGCTTCCTCTCAGGCCACTTTACGTGGGAAGGTCTGCCAGCAACCTGCGGATGGTTGTGGGTTTCCACACATCATAATGCTGGCCGCCATTGTATAAGTGAAATATTCTTGAACCGGGGGTAAAATACCAATCAAATCAATAAATAAATACTCAAGACTATTTCACTGAAGTGACAGTGGTCAGGCCTGTAAGAAGAGGAAAGTTATGAGAAACCAGAGGAGAAACTCAGCAAAACCACTGCTCCTCACCAAATTAACACTTGTGTGGCATTTAAGAAATCTCCTGATGTCTGTCTGCAGTCAACAGTGAACTTTATAGGTACATGTACAACGATGCTATGACTGGACAACTTCTTACGTTCTGATGACATTAATTTTTGTTGGTGTATTTACTTATTTATTTATTTGATCGGTGTTTTACGCCGTACTCAAGAATATTTCACTTATACGACGGCAACCATCATTATGGTGGGAGGAAACTGGGCAGAGCACGGAGGAAACCCATGACCATCTGCGGGTTGCTTCCCACATGGCCGCAGAGAAAGCCAGCATGAGCTTAACCATCTGAGCCACGGGTATATTGTGTATATTGCATTGTTTACATGATTGAAAACAAAACTGTAACATCATATTTTCTTACAGTGAACATAACATGAATATTTGTAACATAACTTTAGTTTAAGTTTGAACTCAACATGGAGATGATTAACCACACACTGAGGCAGAAGTGTGCGTATTTTATTCCACAACTTTTTCTGACTGCCCTCATTATGACCATTACTCTCAACCTGATTTTGGTCATATCCCAACAGCTTCCACATGTATAATTACAGACCACAGAAACCTGTTTGAATTCTGACATTCGTGTATAATTTTGGTGCTGCCTCACTGAAATGCCTTGCCTTAACATAAATCACACAGATAAGGCAGGTAGACCTAAACTTGGCCTATACTAAGCATTACATGCATAATGCACCATAGGCTCTTATGCTTGAGCCCAGAAGAGAGGAAGTGCATATTGCCATGTACCAGCTGTAAAATGACTCATTGCCAGTTGTAAAGCCAGAAAGCTATACCTGTATTGGGATTAAGACCTCTGTCCCTAAAAACTAAAACTTCAAAGCTATAAGGATGTCATAGCAATTCTTTAGTTGTTGAGACTCTAGCTGTTTTGGGACTGGTGAGTAGGTGTGTCGGAGTCAGGTGCCAACCAAAGGTTATAAATTGGTTTACTCCAGGGCACACCTATTCCCTCATCCCATAAACTTAATTTTTTAGTACTACAATAAACACCAAACAAATCAGATGTATCAGGATTGTTGGTATGTTGAAGGCTTTGTTTTTTTTAACATGTATTTACACAGATTTCCTATGCAAAAAGGAGAAACCTACAAGATGCCAAGCCACCGATACTCTACGTGACAAAATGTCAACAACTAGCCAACCACTACCTGGGCTTTAATGGTTGGTCCTGCTGCTTGAAATCTGTAAGTATATGGGATTCTTCTATATATCCACGAGTTAAGCCAGATTTGTGTGTGTAGATAGTGAGTGAGTGCTTGGGGTTTAACGTGGTACTTAACAATTTTTCAGTCATATGACGACGAAGGAATCATTAGGGTGCATGTACGTGTAATGTGCCTCCTTGTTGCAGGACGGATTTCCACCTCTCTTTTATTTAGTGCTGCTTCACTGAGACGACTTACCGAAGGCAAGTAAGCCGAGCACCCGAGCCATTATACTGATGCGGGTCAACCAGTCGTTGCACTATCCCCTTCATGCTGAAAACCAAGCGAGGAAGTTACAGCTTCCTCTTTTAAAGTCTTAGGTGTGACTCAATCAAGGATTGATCCTGGATCCACCGGCCCTGAAGCGGATGCTCTAGTGTGTGTAGAGAAGAGTGGTCCCCCATTCTGATGAAATTAACATGGGGTAGATAGGGAAAATAGAAGAAGTGCCAGTGACACATTCTTTTTTGAAAATTGTTTTACTCAAAGCTGTTGTTGTATAGATGACACTATTGTATTGAATTGCGTTTGTAGTAAGCTGTGACGAGGCTCAAGCCTATCAATGTTTATTACAGCATGTAGATGAAGCAGTAAGTTTGTAAACAGGGGAGGCTACTCTCAGTTCACAATAAAACTTCATGAAAGTACATGTAGCTGCTGTATGCATGATACAACAGAAATCTGGCAAAATCTGTATTCTTAGATCTGACAGTAACGGTTTTCCACAACAAAGCCAGCCCAAATGAAATATCAGAAATTGGAAATGATGGGGGAAATTTTGAAATTGAACTATTTTTGCCAACATGCATATATGTCAGTTATGTGAATTTTATAACAGGGTCTCACAGTCTGGCATTTAGAGTCATAGAGTAATTTGTAATTTATTTACCTATTTTATTCTGGTACCTAACATCTCATTCAAGGATTTTTCACCTGTGCTAAGGCAGCCAGGTTTATACGGGGGTAGGAAAGGGGAAATACCCAGAATAATATCATTCAAACTTGGCCAGATAGAATAACCTTTGAACTGGTGAAATTAATTTCATTTTTTTTTCATGATGTAGAAGTAAGGTAGTTAATTTTTAAGTCATCTTCACTGTGTTGTCAAAATCTGCCCAAAATAACAAAAAATTAGTAAATTACTGTTGTAAATATAATGTGTGCTTAATAGCCCTTGTGTTCCAATTTTAAATTGAATGCTGTATTTCACCTAAAGTTTGGCATGTGGAAATGCTCTATCAAATACTCATAAAGGTCTTTAAATCATACTTTTGCTGCTAACTCTTATTTTTTGTCTGATAAAAAATTAATCAAACTTACCAAAGAACTCTTATGTGGGAATAATCAATATATGGTAGATGAATCAAGTCTTTTGTGGGAATAATCAATATATGGTAGATGAATCATGTCTTTTGTGGGAATAATCAGTATATGGTAGATGAATCAAGTCTTTTGTGGGAATAATCAGTATGTGGTAGATGAATCATGTCTTGGTAGATGAATCATGTCTTGGTGGGAATAATCAATATATGGTAGATGAATCAAGTCTTTTGTGGGAATAATCAGTATATGGTAGATGAATCATGTCTTTTGTGGGAATAATCAATATATGGTAGATGAATCATGTCTTTTGTGGGAATAATCATTGTATGGTAGATGAATCAAGTCTTTTGTGTGAATAATCAATATATGGTAGATGAATCAAGTCTTTTGTGGGAATAATCAGTATATGGTAGATGAATCATGTCTTTTGTGGGAATAATCAGTATATGGTAGATGAATCATGTCTTTTGTGGGAATAATCAGTATATGGTAGATGAATCAAGTCTTTTGTGGGAATAATCAGTATATGGTGGATGAATCAAGTCTTTTGTGGGAATAATCAGTATATGGTAGATGAATCATGTCTTATGTGGGAATATTCAATATATGGTAGATGAATCAAGTCTTTTGTGGGAATAATCATTGTATGGTAGATGAATCAAGTCTTTTGTGTGAATAATCATTGTATGGTAGATGAATCATGTCTTTTGTGGGAATAATCAATATATGGTAGATGAATCAAGTCTTTTGTGGGAATAATCAGTATATGGTAGATGAATCATGTCTTTTGTGGAAATAATCAATATATGGTAGATGAATCAAGTCTTTTGTGGGAATAATCAGTATATGGTAGATGAATCAAGTCTTTTGTGGGAATAATCAGTATATGGTAGATGAATCATGTCTTTTGTGGGAATAATCAGTATATGGTAGATGAATCATGTCTTATGTGGGAATATTCAATATATGGTAGATGAATCAAGTCTTTTGTGGGAATAATCAGTATATGGTAGGTGAATCATGTCTTTTGTGGGAATAATCAATATATGGTAGATGAATCATGTCTGATGTGGGAATAATCAGTATATGGTAGATGAATCAAGCCTTTTGTGGGAATAATCAATATATGGTAGATGAATCAAGTCTTTTGTGGGAATAATCAATATATGGTAGATGAATCAAGTCTTTTGTGGGAATAATCAGTATATGGTAGATCAATCATGTCTGATGTGGGAATAATCAGTGTATGGTAGATGAATCATGTCTTTTGTGGGAATAATCAGTATATGGTAGATGAATCATGTCTTTTGTGGGAATAATCAGTATATGGTAGATGAATCAAGTCTTATGTGGGAATAATCAGTGTATGGTAGATGAATCAAGTCTTTTGTGGGAATAATCAGTATATGGTAGATGAATCATGTCTTTTGTGGGAATAATCAGTATATGGTAGATGAATCAAGTCTTTTGTGTGAATAATCAATATATGGTAGATGAATCATGTCTTTTGTGGGAATAATCAGTATATGGTAGATGAATCAAGTCTTATGTGGGAATAATCAATATATGGTAGATGAATCAATCAGAATCAAGAAAAATGTGTCGCTTGCTAGATGCTGAACTTTAGGGGGAATTAGAGTATTATGCATATTTCTGTTTTTGGTAAGTGTGTAATTCTATTTCCACAGATGATAAATGACTCAGACAGAGATCAGGTGACTCCTAAGGTCCGCTACCTCTGCTCAGTCCGCATTGACATCACAAACCACGGTCTGCACAGCGAGGGTATCGGTGTCAGCGAGGCATTTATGGACCCTGAGAGTAAGTTCCTCAGATACACAGAGCGCACTCACTGTCTTCTCGTAATCTCTGGAGTGCTGGTAATGTTAAACAATTTATGAAATGTAGCTTTGAAAGGATGTAAATAATACAGAAAGAAAAATAAAAAAAATAAATGGAAGTTATTTTTTTATTATTGGGGTGTATTTATTATGTTGCAATTATGATGATGTTATTGCTGAAGAATTCCTGAAAGTGATATCATGTGTGAATCGGTTACATGTAGATTTACCCCTCCACCTAATTACACTCAACAAAAGGGGACCTCTGTGGCTCAGTTGGTTAGCGCGCTAGCGCAGCGTAATGACCCAGGAGTCTCTCACCAATGCAGTCGCTGTGAGTTCAAGTCCAGCTCATGCTGGCTTCCTCTGCGGCCATAGGTGGGAAGGTCTGCAGCAACCTGCGGATGGTTGTGGTTTCCTCCCACCATAATGCTGGCCGCCGTCATATAAGTGAAATAATCTTGGGTACGGCGTAAAACACCAGTCAAATAAATAAATAAATACACTCAACAAAAATATAAAGACATGAAGGAATTTGATGTTTTCTTTCAGCATTAAATATCGTGTTAACTCAGCAGCTAGGGTAAATATTGATTATCAATTGTGGCTTCAATTTCCACCCGATTTTCACAAAAATTTAGGGCAATAATCCAGGAGCTATGGCAGCGTGAAAACAGAGTGGTCGATAATCACAGTTCACGATATTTGTGGTGCTAATGGTGGACTTGGCACCGAGTGCTGTTAACTGTGATCACCCACTACTCCTTCACGTTGCCACATCTCCTGGATTGTTGCCTTAAAATTTGAAAGTCTGGCGAAGTTGAGCCCACAACTGATCCTGAATACTCACCAGGATTGTTGAGTTAACATGATATTTAATACAGAGAGAAAACAGAATCAAATTGCTGCGTGCCTTTATATTTTTGTTGATTTTAATTAGCTGGAAGGGTATATGTAAGCGATTCACACATGATATCACTTTCAGGAATTCTTTAATACCGAGAGAAAACAAAATCAAATAGCTTTGTGCATTTATTTTTTTGTTGAGGCGTTGTTGACACTGTTCAAAACCTATAGTGTCAAGGGCCTAAATATAGCTCTCAAACTGTCCGATTGATGGATGAAAGCTAATGAAGCCTACCTTTAAAACCAGTTTTACACCTCAAAAGCAGGCTGAGAAATGTACATGTATTTGTACTCTTACATGGTAAGACATACCAATAGCTAAATAAAGATAACAAGATACATTATGTTTTCATCTTCAGCCCTCCTGAAGGGAATGTGGTGTATTGTAACCCCAATTTTTTTTTACTGTACGAATTTTTCCGACTGTTATTTTTAGATCCATCCTCCAAAGGTGAAGTCATTGGGCGTGTGAAAAAACTGACCTATCAGAACGCTCTGGAGAATGCCTTCTCTAAGATCATCCTGATAGTTCTGGCCAGCGGCAAGGTCACTGTGGAGGTCAACACAACGATGGTGGACATCCTGCTCAAGAAAGCTCAGATAGACGAGGCTGGACTGCTCAAAGTGAGTCAGAGGTCATAGCAAACTCAGATTTAGACTTGCATGAGGTTTTTTCAATGTTTATTTATCCATTTACACCATATAGTGGTTTTTCACCACATCTGAAGCAAAGAGGTCACAATTCAGCTGTGGCTTTCAGTCAGAAACTTTATCAGGTAGATGGAGGGGCCTCCGTGGCTTATTTGGTTAGCGCGCTAGCGCAGCGTAATGACCCAGGAGCCTCTCACCTATGCTGTCGCTGTGAGTTCAAGTCCAGCTCATGCTGGCTTCCTCTCAAGAATATTTGACTTATACAAGGGCGACCAACATACAATATGTTGAGAGCAAACCAAGCAGAGCCTGGGGGAAACCCACAACCCATTCATGTTAAAGATAATAAAAGACAGGATTGACATTGCAATTACCTCATGGATCAAGCCTTCCCTCATAGATCAACAAAGAACGTCCATTCTTAAGGCAATTATTTTTGATTTATGAAATATTTGATACAATAGTTGGTAGTTTAGACGTCTAAAGTATGCCTGACAGTCCCTGTATAAGGGGTTCGATATGGCCTTGATTGAGGTCCTATCCTGATTAAATTGTTATTAAATTCATCAAGTTTCAAAGTTGAAAACGTCACTTTTCTTAGAACTGACTTTATTTTGTTGTCTCAGGTTAATGAACTGATAGAGGCACCAGCGTCTGAAGAAAACCCACTCCTGGAGGAGGACAAACCTGAGATGGAGTTAGATGAACTGACAGACTCCATCCTAGACGATGTCAACATGCACATCTTACAGGATCTGGAGAATGACTCTGTGTGAGACCAGTGTGTGAGTGTGGACAAGACAGAGATGGAATTAGATGAACTGACAGACTCCATCCTAGACGATGTCAACATGCACATCTTACAGGATCTGGAGAATGACTCTGTGTGAGACCAGTGTGTGAGTGTGGACAAGACAGAGATGGAATTAGATGAACTGACAGACTCCATCCTAGACGATGTCAACATGCACATCTTACAGGATCTGGAGAATGACTCTGTGTGAGACCAGTATGTGAGTGTGGACAAGACAGAGATGGAATTAGATGAACTGACAGACTCCATCCTAGACGATGTCAACATGCACATCTTACAGGATCTGGAGAATGACTCTGTGTGAGACCAGTGTGTGAGTGTGGACAAGACAGAGATGGAATTAGATGAACTGACAGACTCCATCCTAGACGATGTCAACATGCACATCTTACAGGATCTGGAGAATGACTCTGTGTGAGACCAGTGTGTGAGTGTGGACAAGACAGAGATGGCTGAGAGGGTTAGCACGCCAACCTGGCATAATGACCCAGGAGTCACCAATGCGGGCGCTGTGAGTTCAAGTTCAGCTCATACTGGCTTCCTCTCAGGCCGTACTAGGGAACGTCTGACAGCAATGTAACATCGCCCTAATATATGTTATCATTTCCACCCGTCACTTGATAAATATCTGTGGAATTCAACTTTCACTGTGCAATATTCTCCATGCTCACCATGTTTGTGGGAGACAGACTTAGTTTTCAAAGGACTTAAGACAGCGCAAATGGCTCCATAAGCATGGTCGTCTGCTTATTGTCAACAAGGCAATGTATATGTATATGGCAATGTAATGTATATGGCAGTGTACTGTAAATGGCAATGTAATGTTTATGGCGAAACAACTGACCAATCCAGAACATATTAAAAGGGGTCGAGAGCAGAAAGGTTCTGTGATAAGATTAACACTTGTGCTGATGTGTCTTTGTTCATTACTTTGTGTCATAAATGACAACTCTAAGGTCGCCAGTGGGTATAATGTGTGTAAATAGAAATGTATAGAGCATTAATTCCTCTCTGGCCGTACGTGGGAAGACCTGTCATCGACCTGTGGATGGTCGGGGCTTTCCTCGGTTTCCTCCTTAATGCTGGTCGCCGTCGCAGAAGTGAAATATTCTTGAGTACGGCGTAAAACACCAATCAAATAAATAAATCAAATGTATCAGGGATACCGGCCAACTTTGGAGAAAAACATACAGGAAACAGAGAAATTTTTCACCAAGAAATGAGAGGTTGATAGAAATTTTTGGGAAAAAAAATTGGAGGGTTAGACTTATGATATTATATACAAGCCTAAGACTCGGGGCCGAAGAGCTGACCTGTATTGGTCAGATTTTCTTGACCGTGTATTGGTAACGTCATCTACTGTTACAAGACATGATGTGGCCCTGTGTTGTTTCATAATTCCAATACCAGACATGAATGACGCTTATGGTTACATAGCATATAATAAACCACGTACGGCACAAAGAGTAAAACCAGAGAAGAAAGCTGACAAATTGTCTCGAGTAACCGGTGAAATACGGCCTCTTGTCAGTTTACCTCGGGAGTTTATTCTGACTTCATGGAAATGCTTAAATAGTAGCAAATTGCTTGACCTCTAGCACCATGGCTTCATCAGAATTAGGTTAAAAATGATTATTAGATGTCACTGGTCTAGGATTACTCAAACTGTTGGGTTGTAATCACATGTAACATACAATAACATTAAAACAATGCAAAGGGATAAATATGGCATATCCCCGGTTATAGCAGGAAGTGATTTTCATGAAATTATACGCAAGTCCCGTTCTGAAATGGCATCGGAGTCCTCACGACACAAAACGATCGTGCCCGGTCGGGTCATACCAATAAGAATTTTAAAATGGTACTTTTGCCGCTGGGCTTTGCGCTCAGCACTGACGGGTTAGAGCAAGGAAACAGGATTGGTTAGCCCGGTATCAGTATGATGTGACTGGGTTGGGTGTCATGTCCGGGGTCTTCGGCATGATAATACAGTGGCGTCATGGATTCGCCCTGTCACAAGAACATAAAATGTAGGACTACACACACCAAAAGATTCCTCGTGGTCACACTTGTCAAGTACGATTTAAAACTCCCAGCATACAAACATATACGTGCAAACGATCATGACGTTATTGTAGTTGTGCGTGTAATTGAAGATGTACAACATAGAGAGTAAGACAAGAGCAGCAACGAAAGTCTCTTTGCATTGTTTTTAATACAAATGAAATAATTTAAAAAAATATGTAGTGATGTTAATTACAACGTATTAGACGTCACCTGCCTAGAATTACACTAAATGCGGTGTTATCACATTTTGATTCAATCACATCAGAGCAGGCCTTGGGTATGCCATATAATTAAGACGTACAGCATAGAGAGAAAAACCAGAGCAGCGATGACAGTGTCAACTGGCAAAGGGTCACACGTAACCGGTGAAATACGGCCTCTTGTCAATTTGCCTCATGTAAATGCATAAATAGTAGCAAATTACACGCCCCCTAGCACCAAGGCTATGGCAGAATCTTGGGTTATGCAGTAATACAATACAGGGTGTCTCGAAGTCGTGCACCATCCTGATTTTCATTTTTTTTTCTGTGTTTCAGATTTAATACTGATTTTAAATTTTTTTTCTCTCTCTTTCGGAGTTAACTATGGCTAATAAACTAATAGTACAAGAACGAGTTGAATTGGTTTTTATGTTTGGAAGAGATGGGGCAACACGCCGCTCTGTAGCTCAAGCGTTCAACCTCAACCTGGATGGTGCGTGACTTCTTGGACACCCTGTGTAATTAAGACGTACAGCTTAGAGAGTAAAACCAGAGCAACGTAACCGGTGAAATAAGCCTCTTGTCAGTTTACCTCAGTTTAGGTTTGGGCTGCCATTTAGCAGTTTGGAAGCAGAAGTCGGCGTGTTTGGTGAGATAAAACCCACTAAGTGGAGAACTGTCCATTTTACTGTAGTGATTCATTTGACTGAATGATTGATGTTTTACGCCGTGCTCAAGAATATTTCACTTATACGACGGCGGCCAGCAATATGGTGGAAGGAAATCGGACAGAACCCCGGAAACCCACGAGCATCCGCAGGATTGCTGCAAGACCTTTCCACGTACAGCCTACTGTAGTAAATGCCACGTTATCTTTGAACAATAGTGGAGTTCCGAGTGTCGTTTAAGGTAAAAAAAATAGTTCAACTGTATCACGTGATTAGCTTTTTAAGCTTCCTTAAGGACACTCTATCGATGCATATATACATTTAGTCTTATGTTAGCTTTTCTGTTATGCCTAACCATTGGTTAGTTTCTTAGCCTTCATGATATGAGAGTATTCATTAGACTGTCCCTCGTAACCAGTGCGGCTTACTTAAACACAAAGCTACGTGTTTATGTGCCGTCGTCAAGTCTTTATTTTCTAAAAACAGAATGTAGCCTTGAGGTTGTGTAATGGTAGATTTTGAGGGTGTGTGTGTTGGGGGGGGGGCTAGGATATTATGCTAAAGATTGATAGTACAGGTTGAGGATGGTCGAAAAGAACTTTACCCAGCTTTGAAAACAATATGGGTTTGTAATTCCTTATCTCAGAACTACTTCCTGAATATATGGATTAGTTGTACGTTTGCTAATATATTTTAACAGCGAAGGGAATATACTGGCCATATATGGCGAACGAATAGTTCACAGGCGGTTGAAAAATACAAGTTTGTTTGGGCTGTAGACAGCTCCACTGTATACAATGATGTTGCCCTTACTAACTTCATCAAATCTCTAGAGGTACATGTATGGCACAACAAAATAAACAAGTTTCCAAATGGAACAGAGCGACATAAAAGTAGCTACGTGTACAGCAGTAATTTAAGACTTTGGTCCGTAGTGAAATCTTGAAGGATGGATTTTCGTCGTGGTTCTTTGTCCACAGTCGGTCTTAACATATCTATTTGCAAAACTAGATTCGTTGTGAAGCAGAAGCCGCGATTCAAAGACACAGCGCCCTCAACCGACAGGCTTAACAACAGCGCCATCTACAGATGATGTACCCTCTACCGGATCCACTGTCTCGATTGAAGGCGCAACAGGCCATGAGTAGGAGTAGCAGCTGGAAGTACAAACAACGTCAAAAACTACATGGCATTTCAAGCAGCTGTTTTTAGTGGAAATATGAAGGCTTTGTTTGTTTACTGATTAACAGTAATTTGTGCTTATGTAAATTTATATTCAAATATTTACATACACTTGGGCATATATCTAAGCTGCTGGGCAGAAGGCGGAAATACTTTCCACGAGTAGATTATTTGTCTGTTATTTGACGCAGACCAGGTATATTGGTGGAGAAAACAAGAGAGCCGGGAACCCCCTGCGTTAGTGTGAACCATTTAACGCAATGAAATCTCTCAGTACATATATTTGTCACATGATCCAACTAACCATGTTTTCTAAATCGATGACACTTTAAGACGGACAATATGGTTGCTCACAGCAGCGTCTTAGCTGTGCCAGCCCATTGGTCGAAACGTACTATATGTATTCCAGCTGAACTCGGAAGACACAACAAAGACGCCAGTGAGTCAGCACTGAAGGCACGAAGGGCTGAAGGCCTAAACTCTGGTATATGGCGAAACTGGGTTATGGCGAAACTGGGTTATGGCGAAGGTTATGTCAAAGGTCATAGGTCAGGTGCTATATCGTGGATATATTTACCTGAAAGAATGTCATACCAAACGCCACCCCAATAAGGATGCTGGCATACCATTCCACCTTGTCTTTTATGTCGGGCAAACATCCCTGAAACGAACAGAAGGCAGAAGCCAAAATACAATATATACACACTGCACGCAGTGGAAAGGGACATCACTGATACGCATTGATATTGTCAGTGATGTCCACTGAGTGCGCGAACACAAAAAGTGAGATAACTGCATTAGAATAAACGCACAAGATCGTTTGCCACTAGCGCTAGATCGTTGGATTTAAAGCCTCGTGAACGGGGGTTATTTGTGGGCGTGGCGTTGCTTCCCTTGAGTGTGTGATCCTTGCATATCATGTTCTGTGGAATATCATGTGCGAGTCTACCCCCAGACATAATTTTCAGCTGTGTTATTTACTCTTGTTAACAAATGTTGCAATAATTTCTAGACCCGTTATAAAGAATTCTTGGCAAATATTATATTACCATTTTCCTCTATAGGTTATATGTCGATATACCGTGAGCTGATATTTCTGTAAACTATAGAAACTTTTGTAAACAGCCTACATCGTTTGGATTGGAGAGTATCTGGTTAGCGTACGCCAGAGGGTACGTTTTGGCGCGTGAATTCGGGTATAAAAAAAGCGGCAGAAATACAGTCCATCTAACTCTGAAACTACCCTCTAACTATTTGTTCGGGTTAAAGTACGGGCACCGACGCACAGCTTACTTTCATAGCTGCAGATTGTGTACCCGTAACAAAAAATTCTAGGTTTATATATAGTTGTAGAGATACTATTACCGATTAAGAAGATCAAAGTTTGTTGATCAAAGTAAAGGGGTTATGATAAAATATAGGTCGGTATATATCAAGTTATCAATACGCCCATCAGAATTATATAACCATCTAGTTATAAACAACAGTGACAGTAAAAATACGTAATGTCATCAAAGTTACCGTGAAACATACTTCGGGGTGCAACCGGGGACATTATCCCCGGGCACTACCTGTGAAGTAAATCACAGGGTATAGGTTATACGTTTTAACGGTTTACATCACGAAACCAATGAACAGAAATACAATATTTCTAACATATTTAGATACAATTCCTTTGCTATATATCTGTTCCGTTGTACCGATAATTTCCGGTCAATATATTTAGTAAAATATATCCCAAGTGATTATCACTGGTTGTTAACTGGTTACTAACAAGACGAATGGGGAGCACAGCTAATTCGAGCCTTACCCGTAACTGAGACACGGGTGGAACAAGTCACATAAGCGAGTAGACACGGTAACCCATTAGGTGACAGCAAACGAGGCCTGCACTGGATTTTATAATGCAGGAAACCATGATTAGAGCAAATCGTCAATCATCGTTAGGTATGACAGCTGTTCTATTTCTCAATAATAAAACTGAGACGTTGAAATTTGATTCTTGACTCTGTCATTTTCATGTAAGGTGACAAGCATTTATTCAAGCGGAATTTTCACAGGCGGCTTAGCAACATTTTTAAAGTCTTTGGTATGACCCGACCCGGGTTTGACCCGAAGCCTCCCAACGTATGAAGTATAATAATATTAAATCCCTGCAGCGACGACAGTGGAATAGCTGACAAACGCTCACACGTAGCCCGGTGAATTTCGGCCTCTTTTCAATATACATCATCTAAAGTTTTATCTGAACTGTTCACGTAAACGTTCATGTAAACGCATCTTATACGACCGGGTACCAGTCAGAACGCAATACGTCTCTGGCACAAACATTTGTAAGAAATTAAATACAAAGGAATACAGCAAATGATCACACTTGTTACAGGTGAAGCCCAGCCTTCTTTCATTGGGTTTATTTCCGCCTCAGATTATCTTCTGCGTTCTTGTCAGCTAAAAGTGTAGACTTGTCAGCTAAAAGTGTAGGCTTGTCAGCTAAAGTGTAGACATGTCAGCTAAAAGTGTAGACTTTTGATTATTGACCAAAAGTAAGATACACAGAAACGAATACATTTAAAATATCCCATGGCTTGGCATTTAGGCTTTGTCTAAAGACTGAATGTCGAAATACACTAAAACGAATACCATGCATATATAATATTAAATTCAGGATTTAGAATTTTGATCTCTTCAAGTTTTATGTTAATATGAATGGCCAGATAATGTATTTGTTTATTGATTGATTTACTTGATTGGTGTTTTACACCGTACTCAAAGAATATTTCACTTAAGGCGTTATAATAAACCCTAGCTTAGGTAAACTGACAAGAGGCCATATTTCACCGGTTTTACTCTCTCTGTTAAAAGTAATTTATTATATCATGAAGTTGCCCATGTGGCTCTAGGTGGGAGCAATATTTAATTGCTGACTGATATGCTATGGTGGATATCTAATGCCTAACCGTATTTACCTTGGTGAACAAGAAGTCAGATGACTTCACTTCGTTCCTGGCATCTCGCTGGCATGCAATGTTGTTCACAGGTACTGGGTCGGTGGCATCTCCCGATTTCAGAACGCAACACGTCTTGGGCACAAACATCTGTAAGGAATTATATAAATTATACAGCCTCTTGCCAAACAACCTACACGCCCATTAAACACCATTGGTCTGTAGTTCAGGTAGACACCAAGTGCGTTTTACTAACCACAAACGAAAGTACCTGGTAGTTAAGTGCAATGTACAGTACAATACAGGCCCCTGACCGATGGGGAGTGGGTTGATTCTAACTCTCGGTGGGTCGGATACCGACTATGGGTCAGACGGTCTGTCATGTAGAAGCTAAGAAGATTTTTTTTAACATACCTGACAAAGGACAGTGATTAACTGTGGTCAACCAATCTTTCACCACACACAAACCTGAAACTCAGAAAGTACCTAGCGAGTGGCAAGCCACTGACCTTTCTAAATCTGTGGTTTGTTTGCGGCGCGCGTGTTAAAATATAAATGAACCAAGAAAATGGTTCACCTTAGTGATGTTAGTGGTACACTGTGACCTTGTGGTATACTAGTGATGAGTTGGAGGTGTACCTGTAGGGAGCTATTGGTAAACTGGTGATTAAATAGTGGTAATATACTGTGACCTTGTGGTATGCTAGTGGTGAGTTGGATGTGTGCCTGTGGTGAGCTAGTGGTAAATTAGTGATGAAATAGTGGTGGTATATTGTGACCTTGTAGTAGGCTAGTGGTGAGTTGGAGGTGTACCTGTGGGGAGCTATTGGTAAATTGGTGATGAAATAGTGGTAATATACTGTGACCTTGTGGTATGCTAGTGGTGAGTTGGATGTGTGCCTGTGGTGAGCTAGTGGTAAATTAGTGATGAAATGGTGGTGGTATATTGTGACCTTGTGGTATGCTAGTGATGAGTTGGAGGTGTGCCTGTGGGGAGCTAGTGGTAAATTGGTGATGAAATAGTGGTGGTATATTGTGACCTTGTAGTATGCTAGTGGTAAGTTGGAGGTGTGCCTGTGGGGAGCTATTGGTAAACTGGTGATGAAAAAGTGGTGGTATATTGTGACTTTGTGGTATGCTAGTGGTCAGTTGGAGGAGTGCCTGTGGGGAGCTAGTGGTAAATTAGCGACGAAATGGTGGTATGTTGTGACCTTGTGATATGCTAGTGGTGAAGTGGAGGTGTGCCTGCAGTGATCTAATGGCCAGCTAATGGTAAAATAGTGGTAGTCTAGGGGTGTTATATTTGTAAGATTGTGTTTACAAGCAAGGTGGTATGTTTGTGAGTTTGGGGTATGCTAGTGGTGAGTTGGAGACGTGCTTGTGGCCAGCTACTGGTAAATTAGTGGTAATCTAGTGATGGTGTATTTATGAGCTTGTGGTAAGCTGGTGGTGAGTTTGAGGTGTGCCTAACCTGTGGTTAGCTAGTGGCCAGCTAGTGGTAAATTAGTAGTCTTCTAGGGGTGGTACATTTGTGCGCTTGGGTAAGCTAGTGGTGAATTGGAAGTGTGCTTGTGGTGAGCTAGTGGCCAGCTACGGGTGAATTAGTTGTAACCTATCATCGGCAATGAGTGATGAGTTAGCCGTGTGCCACGGATGAACTACAGCACACTTTGTGCTAGTTACCGATTTTGCATCGTAATCGCTTCCTGTTACAACATACCTCACACAACTCAGGAACATGTTACAATATGACCCCAGGATCTTGTTACAGTATATCCCCAGGATCCTGTTACGACACACCTTAATTAGCCACAATATCACAATATCACAATATACCCTACCTTGTTGTTACAACATGCGTGTCTATGCGTCGAAACAGACCGATAAGGACGTCCCAGATCAATAATCTCAAGGCCAATTCCCAAAAACGACGTCTAACCACCAAAGAACTAGGAAAGTATATAAAGTACGAAAATAGGACGGAATCACGCAAAGAGAAACGGTCAAAAGTTTCAATGATGTTGGAAAAACGCAAAGTATGTTCTAGGCGTCTGAGTGAAATCAGTATTCAGGTCGTGTACCATGCTAGAATATTAGTTGTCGATAACAAAACGTACTTCAGGGTCCCGTGAAACCATATTTTAGCTTCCTTTTGCAACATCCTGAGGATCCTGTTACAATATACCCCACAATCCTGTTAAAACATACCTTACCCTCCTCATACAGCATACCTTACCCTCCCGTAACAACATGCATCTACTTCAGCATCCTGTTACAACATACCTCAGAATCCTGTTATAATATACCCCAGGATCCTATTGCAGTATAAGTCATGATCTTCTTACAACACACCTTACACTCCTGTTACAACATACCTTGCACTCCTGTTACAACATACCTTGCGCTTCTGTTACAACATACATCACACTCCTCTTCTAAAACATCTTAGAATTCCTGTTACAATATACCTGAGGATCCTGGAATTTCACGCCCTTATAGTCCTTGTAATCTCGGGCCCCGCAGCAGTCAAACTACAAGTAACAAAAAAATTGTTTCTTTGTTTAACTTTATTTGTCCACTTGCAACATTATTTCGGTTATATCACCACTGTGCACCGAATCAGTCCAGGCTTCTGGCGATCGCAGTGACCCAGAAATTAAAACATGAATGTTATTTTAAATAGCAATAGAGTAATAATCATTATTATGTACATCTGCTAATAACAAAACATACAGAGTAATTAATGTTAAATGTGATTTGACTTGATTGGTTGGTGTTAATGTCATGCTGAACAATATTTTGATCAAATAAAGCAGTCAGTTTCATGGTTGGAGGAAACCGGAGTATACCACCAGCCTTTGGACAGTAACTGGCAAACTTTCCTAACCGAACCGAAAAGGTGATCTCTGTTGATTTTATTTATTTATATATTTATATATTTATTTATTTATTTCATTGATGATTTACGCGGTAGTCAACAATATGTCATTTATGCGATGGTGGCCAGCATTATTGTGGGAAGAAACCGGGCACAGCTCGGAAAAAAACCCACATCCATCCGCAAGTTGCTTTAAGACTTTGCCACATACGACTAGAGAGAAATGCGGTGAACTTGAACTCACCATTGCAGCACTGGTGAGAACTTCATATAATGCCTTCTTTGTAAAACCTACCCAATCCTGCAGATAATCCCATGTAACCGCCACATCGTTCTCATTGGAAACATTCGTCTTGGGACGATAATCCTGGAAAGTGGAATTTAGCTTGTTGTCCAGAGCTCTTCCAACCTTGACATAAAAATATAGAAATTAACACAAGAAAATGTTTGACACTATAATGTATCATATTTAATCCTGTATATTTATTTTTTTAATAATTCATCTGATTTGAAGGCGCAGTCAAACCAGCCCAATCTGGGTTCGATATTTCAGAAAAACTACTACAGCATCAGTACTGCAAATCTGACTGCCACTTATTCAAAAACCCTATTTATAGCCTATTCCCACGGACATGATAATCTCATATACTGCCCTATTCCCTGTTCCTAGAGGTCATGTCCAACTTCTACAGATAACACTCCATTCCTACAGATAACACTCCATTCCTGCACACAACACTCCATTCCTACAGATAACACTCCATTCCTACAGATAACACTCCATTCCTGCACACAACACCCCCATTCCTACAGATACACTCCATTCCTACAGATAATATCCCATTCTTACAGATAATATCCCATTCCTACAGATAACACCCCATTCCTTCATATAATATCCCATTCTTACAGATAATATCCCATTCTTACAGATAATACCCCATTCCTACAGATAAAACCCCATTCCTACAATAATACCCAATTCCTAAGGGCAACACCCCATTCCTACAGACAAAACCCCCATTCCTACAGATAATACCCAATTCCTACATAGAATATCCCATTCCTACAGATAATATCCCATTCCTACAGATAACAGCCCATTCCTTCATATAATACCCTATTCCACAGGTAACAGCCCATTCCTACAATAATACCCCATTCCTACAGATAATGCCCAATTCCTAAGGATAACACCCCATTCCTACAAACACCCCTATTCCTACAGATAACACTCCATTCCTACAGATAATATCCCATTCCTACAGATAACACCTCATTCCTTAATAAAATACCCTATTCCTACAGATAACAGCCCATTCCTTCATACAATGCCCTATTCCTACAGATAACAGCGCGTTCCTACAATAATTCCCCATTCCTACAGATAATACTCAATTCCTACAGATAATAAACCATTCCTACAGATAACACCTCATTCCTTAATAAAATACCCTATTCCTACAGATAACAGCCCATTCCTACAGATAGCATCCCATTCCTACAGATAATACCCCATTCCAACAGATAATACCCCACTCCTACAGATAATACCCCATTCATACAGATAATACCCCATTCATACAGATAACAGCCCATTCCTACAGACAACACCCATTCCTTCATATAATACCCTATTCTTACAGACAACACCCCATTCTTACAGATAACATCCCATTTCTACAGATAATACCCCATTCCCACAAATAATACCCCATTCCTTCAGATAAATCCTCGTTTCTACAGTTAATACCCCTATCCTACAGATAAAATCCCATTCCTACCTATAACACCCATTACTACAGATAATACCCCATCATACAGATAACGCCCATTCCTAGAGATAACACCCTATTCCTACAGATAACACCCATTCCTTCATATAGCACCCAATTTCTATACATAACACCCCATTCCTACAGACAACATCCCATTCCAACATATAATACCCCATTCCCAAAAATAATACACCATTCCTACAGAAAATACTCCATTCTTACAGATAACATCCCATTTCTACAGATAATACCCCATTCCCACAAATAATACCCCATTCCTACAGATAAAATCCCATTCCTACATATAACACCCATTACTACAGATAATACCCCATCCTACAGATAACGCCCATCCCTACAGATAACACCCCATTCCTACAGATAATACCCCATTCCTACAGATAACACCCCATGCCTACAGATGGCACCCCGTTTCTACAGGTAACACCTCATTCCTATAGATAATATCCCATTCCTACAGATAATACCCCATTCTTACAGATAAACCTCCTTTCTACAGATAATACCTAATGCCTACAGATAGCACCCCATGCCTACAGATATCACCTCATGCGTACAGATAGCATCCCATGCCTACAGATAGCACCCCATGCCTACAGATAGCACCCCATTACTACAGATAACACCCATCCCTTCATATAGCACCCAATTTCTATAGACAACACCCCATGCCTACAGACAACACCCCATTCCTACAGATAACAGCCCATTCCTATAAATAATACCCCATTCCCCACATAACACCCCATTCCTAAAGATAATACCCCATTCCTACAGATAATTTCCCATTCTTACAGACAATATCCCATTCTTACAGATAACACCTCATTTCTACAGATAATACCCCTTTCCTTCAGATAACACCTCATTTCTACAGATAATACCCCTTTCCTTCAGATATTACCTCATTTCTACAGAAAATACCCCTTTCCTACAGATAATACCTCATTTCTACAGATATTACCTCATTTCTACAGAAAATACCCCTTTCCTTCAGATATTACCTCATTTCTACAGAAAATACCCCTTTCCTACAGATAATACCTCATTTCTACATATAATACCTCATATCCCATTTATGCAGATTATATCCCATTCAGGCATCCCATTCATCCAGATAATACCCAAATCCTATAGACACATTATAGTGACATTCCTGGTAAATGCTATTCCAACAGATATCCCATTGTTGAGAAAAATACTTCAGTCCTACATATAATAGCCCATTCCTAAAGATAATACTTTTTCCTACATATAGTACACTTTTTTTGCAAATAATACCTTACTCCTACATACATATGTAATACCTTTGTCCTACAGATAATACACCTTCTTGTAAATAATACCCGATTCCTGTAAATAATACACCATTCCTACAAATAATACCTTAGTCCTACAGGTAACAACTATGTCCTACAAATAATGCAATAATACACTTTCTTCCAAATAATATCCCAATTCCTACAGACAATAGCCCTTTCCTACAGATACCTTATCCATACAGATCTAAAGCATAATAATTTATCTTCTAAATGCAATACCACATTCCTTGTGCGATAATGCGATATTACTTGACATATTGTGACATTTCTTGACATAATACGACATTCCTTGAGATCACGCGACATTCCTTAAAATAACGCGACATTCCTCCATTTAACAATTCATTTCCTGAAGATAATACCCTATTCTACAGTAATAAATCATCTGAGCACCGTTTACCTTGGTTTTGAACATGGACGCAAGAATACCACCAGCAAACTCTCCTCCAAACACAACAACTGCCAAAGCAATGAACTGGAAAATTAAAAGAAAAATATCTCAAAAACAAAGATAATCTTTTGGTCGTGAACCTTTCCTAATTTTTTCCTTTATATACTTTCTTAGTCCTTCGATAGTCTGTCTTGGATGCTGTTCTGGAAATAAACCATATGTGCCAATGCTAGAATTCAGCTAGAATTTACTAGCTGAAACCAAGTATCAAGGACAGAGGGTATAAAAGTAGATGTTACGTCTGTAACCACTTTCTGTAACCATCAATATCTTAAGACGAAGTGCATATAACCATAGTCAATATTTGCTTATTAGCAATTGTTTTCGTGAATGATTTTCCGTGGCAATTTAACCTTGGATTTCAATTTTGGGTGGCCTTTACAACATACTGTTAAGAGCAATTGTTTTTTTTTTTCATGAAAGGAAATAAATATAATTTTATGATTTACAACTTACACAGAAGAGGACACCAGTGTTTCCGGACTTCATTCCACAACATCCCACAATGCTAGTGAAGGAAGACAACAATCCCCACACTTATCATGACGTAGGCGGCATTGTTCACCTTGATGTCAATTGTGATGGCCATGACGTCACGGACGTATGCGTACTGATCCTCGACCAGAATCCATACTCCTGCTGCTAAACATGCCACGCCCGCTATCTGCCAAACAAAAGGAGTAAGGGGATAACCACTTCTTGCCATACATAAGTTCTGTGTATTAGGCCGCAATGTTTATTAAGGACTCCATCAAGATATTAAGCCTTTCCACTTTTTTTCGGCTACGTTTTCTAAGGATAAGGTTCAAATATTATCCCTAACATCGGTTTTAATGAAAGAAAGAATACAATGAGACGGATGTGATCACTGCTGCTGGCGAGACAGCGACCACGTCACCTCCCTGGTCAAGGACCTGATGGGTGCAGCAAGGGGGGCATTTAATTATCCAAGCTAGTGAGGCCCGTGCCTGTATTAATCAAATGCTGTCTGGAATGTGCCGTGTATTTCCTAACGTCTGCCTAACTGCATACCGAAATATACTAGATTTATCAAAGTGGAAGGCTTTACTTTCTTTCCTTTACATGAAGCTAATTTTCCGTGTTCAATACATTTGTGTGTCTTAATAAAATCAGAGGAAATATATGTGTACAAAGTTATTTGGTTTTGGCCCAAACGCTCAAAACAGGAAACAGCCAAATCAAGCTTTCGTCCAGAAGATGAAAGATTGAGGTAATACGATTGGTCAGAAAAAAATATGGCTCATGTGTACATATGCATGTAATACGCTTATTCTTTCAAGAATTGATTTTGGCTTTATTGCCTTTATTGACAGAAAGTAAACAATATGTCCTTGTTTTGTTTATTTTTTTTTTTCTAATAATATACATGGACGAAATCCTTGAGTTGTCCTTTTCTTTTATCTGGCCGTATAAAATAAATACCAACTTAGCATTCTTATAATTATTTATTTTATTTATTTATTTGATTGGTGTTTTACGCCGTACTCAAGAATATTTCACTTATACGACGGCGGCCAGCATAGCATTAAGCAGAATAGGACCGCACCGAATTACCTCCCTTGAAGTCACTCTAACGTGTAAAATATGCGTTTCTAGGCGTGCACCGTGGTTAGGTGGGACCTCGGAAAATGGCTAATGACAAATTTCGAAGTTAAAGCGTCATATGCTAGTTGAAAACCTAGCTTTGAAAGAGATTTTAATTTTGTAAACTAATTTGGAAATGCCAGGATAATCGTTATATATTCAGTTTTTAATCCATTCGGAGGTAACTTAAAAATCCTGGCCTTAATTAAATACAAAAGACAGCTTGGGCACACTTCATCAAAAATGTAGGCCTATATTCTACCTATTTATTTATTTATTTGATTGGTGGTTTACACCGCACACAAGAATATTTCACTTATATGACGGCGGCCAGCACTATGGTGGCGTGAAAACCGGGCAGAGACCGGGGGAAACCACGACCATCCGCAGGTTGCTGCAAGACCTTCCCACTTATGGCCAGAGAGGAAGCCAGCATGAGCTGGCCTTGAACTCATAGCGACCGCATTGGTGAGAGGCTCCTGGGTCATTACGCTGCGCTAGCGCGCTAACCGACTGAGCCACGGAGGCCCCTTCTTATAATTAAAATTATGAGTAATTACCGTTAGTACGGCTAAAAATAGGCCCATGCAACTTTTGGCACTGCTGCTTGCTTTATAACTGCCTCTTCCATGCCCCATCTCGATGTCAGTAAGAAGAACCCAACGATAGCTCGTGCACCTAATAGGGAAACTGCAACACCAAACAACACAAACTGTCAAATTTCTAGTAATATAGCTATCAAAACCTGGAGTTAGCCAGATATGTCTGCAGGTTGAATGCCTAGCAAGTTGATCTCTTCATCTGTTTTATTGTTCGTTGTTGATAGTACATATTATATTAACTGACTATGTTCTCTGAATGTATATTAGCTATAGTCCATTAAATATAGGCCTATATTACAACAGCAACAACCTTCATCATAGACATCATCATTATCTTCATGATCATCATCTTTATTTCTCTTTGATAACTTCTTCGGCCAGTAATGCTTATCTTCCACGTCCATCCAGGTCGAATTAAAACATTTTTCAGTCGACTTGTAAATTAAATGAATTTTAAAATCCGGCAAAAATAACAATTTAGGCCTACAGGAAAATAACAGGCCTGGCCTATACTCAGCACTATAGCATATGTACTACATCACCAAAGCAATGCACGGTATTAAATATATGCATCTATGTGTAGAGCACATGTCAAGTAAAAAGAAGTGTCATTAATACTCATTTTGACATCAATTTTATGGCAGCCAATCTCCCTTTGATGTCCCTACTCTTACAGGGAAAGGAAAATACATGTTCAGTACTTGTATTATCACATTAAGCGAATGGTCGTGGGTTTCCCGTGGGATCTGCTCGGTTTCCTCCCACCACAATGCTTGCCGCCGCAGTATGAGTGAAATTCTCTCGAAATATTCTTGAATATGACGTAAGACTTCAATCAAATAAATAAATAAATAAATAAACAGTAAAAAGGGTCACTGTGTGACTATTACGTATATTATACTAACTAACACGATAATCGATGAACTCATCAAAAGACGCGGCTAAATTTAGCCTATACTGGAAGCTATCAGTCATGTGATAGGGTGTTACGTGGAGCTTCAAAAGTCCAAACTGCAGACGTTCACATGCACAGACATGTGCATTGTATATACCATAGATTATGCATAGTTCAGTGTACACCATTATATGCATAAATTCTGCTGCATCGAGTGATTACAAATATCAAAGATCAATCGCTTATGTACATATCTGCATCTAGCCATAAAAATACAAAGTCCAGCTCATGCTGGCCTCCTCTCCGCCGTACGGGGGAAGGTCTGCCAGCAACCTGCGGGTGGTCGTGGGTTTCCCCCGGGCTGTGCCCAGTTTCCACCCACCATAATGCTGGCCACAGTCGTATAAGTGAAATATTCTTGAGTACGACGTAAAACACCAATCAAATAAATAAATAATTAAATAAATAAATAAATAAAAAATACAGGTAAGCCTAAACCAAAAGTGAAACTAAGTTGTTTGGCGGGGTGCGTGCTCAGTACAGGGCTTACAACAATTTTTGCATATTCATGGCATTTAGAACAAAGTCCTCCGTGATAACTTTTCACAGAATTTCTATGAATTCTGTTAGCTTATATAATGTTACAAAATTCTTATTCTCACACAGGTCTACCCAAAGGTTACATTGTATATGCAAATTGTTCCCACGAACTGTCTCGCTAAATGTTACATCTACATGCAAGTTCCCTAATGTGCAATCTTATGACGTTTTTATGCCCCATTTCGGCGCCACAAGAGACATAGGTGAGACCTCCTCCTGCTGGAATCCATTTGGTCCTTCTAACCTCCAACTTGGTACAAAACATCTCATCAATGTGTTGAGCCAGTTCTCTAAGAACAAGTCTAGGGGATTGTTAAGCTTTTTGTCAAAAACTAAGTAAAAACTAAGTCGAAAAGGTTCGAACTTCGGAAACAGAGAGAACGGCTGTCAAGCACTAGTAACTTTCGGTCATTGGTGACATAACATATAGCTCAGGCATATACTTGGAAAAGTATTATAGAACTGGAAGCTTACATATGCACGTATGGCTTCGATGGCTGCGTAAATAAATCCAACAATGACATCTGTATAATTACCTATTCAGTTGCCATGGTAGCCTATATAGTTATACATGCACGTACAGCTTCGATGGTTACGTAAATAAATACCTACAATGGCAGGTCTAATTACCTACAGTTGCCAAGGTAACCTATATAATTATACACGCACGTGATGTTGTATATAAGCGCTTTATGCAAGTGTGTTCCTTGTGTGTTCCGTGGCATACAGTGTTACACTTTGCACAAAGCCGTTTTTCTGACTGAAGTCAAAATTAAAAGTATAATGAATTTATTTACGAATCCGATTGAATATTTAACCTTTTCATTGCATAATCATCATTCGTTGATGGTTTCATTGCAACAACATCATAAAACATTGTCTAATTTTTGATAAAATTATTCGCACAGGGGCATTTCAAAAAACTGCTAAAAACTTAAATGTTACATTTAACACTGTAAATGATAGGTTTCACTGCACCTATAAGAGTTACATGCATCTAACCAGTTTTATTAAGTGTTAATATTTCAAAAGTGTTAATTTTCTTTAAACTCGACATCAAGGGATGGTTTAAGATGCAGATCAACCAAATTTTAACTTTTAATTTAAACAATAACACTTTACAGAAGTGGTCAGATAACTTATAAGCACAATAATTCCTCGTGATCTTTATACATGTTTTAAATGTTACATTTTATAGTTTTAAGAATGTAGCTTCACCTTTGCATACGTTTTGCACATTTAGTTTATCTTACATATAATTACTGATCATAGTTGAATTTAAAGAAATTATGAAATACACTAGACGTGTCATGCCTACCCGGGACAAGTGATGTTTACAACATAACGAAATTATACATATGCAATTTTAACGAAAAGAATGACAACACTAATTGTTAAAGATGCAACAGAAACCTTATTATCTGTAATATGTTATACTTTAAAGATGCAACAGAAACCTTATTATCTGTAATATGTTATACTTTAAAGATGCAACAGAGACATTATTATCTGTAATATGGTATACTTTAAAGATACAACAGAAACCTTATTACCTATAGCACGTTATACCTTAAAGATGTAACAGAGACATTACTGTTTGTAACATGTTATACCTTAAAGATACAACAGAAACATTATTATTATCTGTAACATGTTATACCTTAAAGATACAACAGAAACACTATTATTATCTGTAACATGCTATACCTTAAAGATACAACAGAAACATTATTAACTGTAACATGTTATACCTTAAAGATACAACAGAGACATTATTATATGTAACATGTTATACATTAAAGATACAACAGAGACATTCTTATTATCTGTAACATGCTATACCTTGAAGATACAACAGAAACATTATTATCTGTAACATGTTATACCTTAAAGATGCAACAGAAACATTATTATCTGTAACATGTTATACCTTAAAGATACAACAAAGACATTCTTATTATCTGTAACATGCTATACCTTGAAGATACAAGAGCAACATTATTATCTGTAACATGCTATACCTTGAAGATACAACAGCAACATTATTATCTGTAACGTTACACCTTAAAGATACAACAGCAACATTATTATTTGTAACATGCTATAACTTAAAGATACAACAGCAACATTATTATTTGTAACATGCTATACCTTAAAGATGCAACAGAAACATTATTATCTGTAACATGCTATACCTTGAAGATACAAGAGCAACATTATTATCTGTAACATGTTATACCTTGATGATACAAGAGCAACATTATTATCTGTAACGTTATACCTTAAAGATACAACAGCAACATTATTATTTGTAACATGCTAAACCTTAAAGATACAACATAAACATTATTATGTTATACGTTAAGCATACAACAGAAACATTATGATAATGCAGCTCAGAAAAACTAATGGTACTTGCCAAGGAAGTAATCTGCTGATTCTATCAAACTGATTATTTGGGAATAATGAGTCTGCAACTCACACTCTTATATAACGAACGTGCATGTACGTGGGGGAATGAAGGCGGTTTGAGAGTTACAATATCCCACTATAAGAACTTGGAAAAATTACTTGCGTCGGAACGTTCTCCTCCCTTGTTTTTGGATTATTAACAGTTTCAGAAATGTAATTCACCTACTGGTTAACATTTGCTATGGCCTTGGACAATTGATTAATTCTCTAGGAGTTGGTTTCCATCTCGTCGTATGCACGCTGCACATTGTATGCAATAGCGAGTTCGGTACTACACAGGATGATCGTTGTAATATAGTTATGTATTCTGTAGCTCCTACTATTTTGTTCACTTTCAACGTCTGGAGCTGTACACGGCGAATGCCACAGCTCCAATAAACTTAAATAAACCATGGAGAATTCGCGTGGGGGTGACCAGCTCCTGATGAATCCTAGTAGCCTCAGGTTTCATAGTATGGAAACAAAAATTAATTGGAACCAATATAGGAATATTACAACACAGAAGGCAAAACCAGAGCAGCAACGATGGTGCGATAGTTGGCAAAAGGTCAGACGTAACCGGTGAAGTACGGCCACTCCTCAATATAGGGAGTTTATTCTAACTGTTTCTGAAAACATGTAAACAGTAACCCCCTGGCCCCAGACGTGGCTAACGCAGAACTGTGTAAATGTATAAACAGTAGCCGCCCTAACCCCCCACGTGGCTAACGCAGAACTGTGTAAATGTATAAACAGTAGCCCCCCTAACACCCACGTGGCTAACGCAGAACTATGTAAATGTGTAACAGTAGCCCCCTGGCCCAACACGTGGCTAACGTTAAAGTATGTAAATGTATAAACAGTAGCCCCCTGGCCCCACACGTGGCTAACGCAGAACTCCGAAAATGTATAAACAGTAGCCCCCTGACCCCAGACGTGGCTAACGCAGAACTATGTAAATGTATAAACAGTAGCCCCCTGGCCCCAGACGTGGCTAACGTAGAAATATGTAAATGTATAAACGGTAGCCCCTTAGCACCACACGTGGCTAACGCAGAACTATGTAAATGTGTAAATAGTAGCCCCCTAGACCCGCACGAGGCTAACAAAGACTGGGAAAATTCCCAGATTTTTTACACTGTATTCCCGGCCTCCTGGGACTGGTTCCCACGAAGTGTCAATTGTCTCTGAATTCTCAAACAGGATCACAAATCACTATTCCCAATACTGGGACTGGTTCCCAATTCACGGTACAAGAATTTTCCCACTCTTAATAAAATAACTACTTACTGAGAATACTTAGGCCTACCAGCAATTTGGTGTCTACTCCTGGCAGATTTCAAGGCCATCTACAGAAGCTGAAAACCAGCCTATTTATAGATTTCCACATGGTGTGGGCGGAGCAATGAACCAAATTAGGAGACTCTGATTGGTCAGAAGGGCAATTTTTGACAGTTTGTAAACACAGATGACCTCTAAAATAATGGCTTTACTTTAAAGCCAAAATATCATTGCCAATGTCTGAAAAGTCCATATTTTTATCAATATTACTAAAAAAGTATAACCAATTTCCACGTAAGGGTATTAAATGATAAATTCCTTTTCAAACTGTGGTGGGAAAATCCTGGTCCGATTTCTAAAAGCCTATAATCGCGGGTTCTATAGACGCCCTAATTACCATATATGTACAAAAATGGCGGCAGCACAAACTTTTGCTTTCCAGGTTGAACTGAGGACAATAAATGTCATTTTTCTGTGTGAAACAGGAACAAAAATAGAAGGTAAAGGTTTTCCAGATAAGACAATGAATTTTGTAATTTCTACATTATTATCACTACATTGCTGAAAAATACTCATAATTATCCCAAATATGTAGGAACGCCAATACAACAACAACAACACCATCACTCGCTCATGAAACAGATAAACGTAAGTTTAAAACTTCCTACGAGCATTAAAAAAAAGGCTATACTGGCAAATACTGACTTCGTAAATTAACCTTTATGGCCTCAGATAACGATCTTAACAAAACTTCCGTGAAAATTCATTAAAACATGAATATATGAAACTTCGCTGCATTAAATTTATTTATTTATTTATTTGATTGGTGTTTTACGCCGTACTCAAGAATATTTCACTTCGCTACGTTAAATCCTGCTTCCTAAAATCCCGCTACAATAATCTTATAGCGGTGAGTATGGCCGTTAAAGCTGATCACTGACGCCTGCTCGGGCGGAAGGCAGGCACGCCTACAGCCCGGCTTTCGGGATCAGTGAGCTTAATCCTATCAAACAATCATTATACGATACGAATAACATTTTACGCCATAGAACATGCTGTATCACTTCAGCAATTTGAACAAGTTTAAGAATGTGTGCCACATTTTACCTTTAGGAACGCCGAACTTTCATGAAACGCTGCGTATTGATAGGGCGTTGCCGACAGAATGTTGGACAGGTTCGATGTGCATTTCTCATTGTCAGTGAGAACATTAGGCCTACTGGTAAGTTTTGCTTTCGTTTTCACTATCAAGAAACAGGTATGTACCACCATGGTTTGACCGCAAATTGTTGGACTCAATCAGATCGTATCTTACAAACCTTACTTTGTTCTTACTCAGGCGCTCGGGTTGATCAGTTTCACATGTAACTTCAATTCAGTGGAACGTGTTGCTTCAACGGCTGATGTAAGGTCACTTATTTTTACTAGACATAATAGGGTCATGGCGGTGACACTACCATTGGATGATTATCTAAGGACCCGGCAGTTATCTCGAGCTCCCAGATAACCAGCAAATCATTTCGCCGCAGGCATCGCGATTTAGACGAAACCACGAACCAACTTGTTATCCGACTTGCTGACTATCTCGGGGCCCGAGGTCTTTTTCTGGGAATTTGTCTTTTTTTCCGTCTGCTTTAAAGAAAAAAGAAAAACTCCAACAACAAAAGTGTAAAAGATAAAAAAACGCACAGTTAAAAAAAAGAAAACCATAAAAAAAAAGTCCCATATACGGCTCCGTAGAAATTCGCTATCATCAGTTTTCGCTTTCGTTTTTACTACCAAGAAACAGAGATATTCGCTATCTAACGTAAATTGTGTAATCTCTATTTACTGTCGATCGGGTCAAGTCGCTAGGTAAATACACTATGTTGAAATGTGGAGTGGCAGTCTAGGTCTTTTAGTAGCACGCAGTAGACAGCCGCTCTTTTGGGTTGGTCTGAAATCTACCGGACAGGAAACGGTGCGAAAGTGTTTCTACCGACACGTTCCCGTTGCTACGAAGAAAAAGTGTTCTTTTCGTGAATGCAGCAAGGTAAAGTTTTTCAGACTTATATACGAGAGGGAAGGTAACAAATAGGAAAATGGTAACGAAGAGGGCGTCAGAAAACCAAAAACAAGAAATCATTGCCTATGTCTATACAAATGCCCGAAGTGCTGAGCTATATATATTCCACCGGGAAAAATTCAATTCATAACACTTAATTTTTACCTCATGTTGCCTTTTTCAAATTTTTATGTATCAATAACTGTTTTACTTCAGACGTGTTGGAACAGAAAAAAAATCCCGGACTTAATCAAAAATGGCGGCCAATAATATAGAGGTTGTTACAAGATTAGACATGTGCGCGGAGATCATTTCCAAGTTGATGAACGAGTCAGCAATCGCCGTGGACGCTGAGGGCGTTAACTTGGGGAAAACAGGTCCGCTCACACTGCTCCAGGTGGGCACCAGGGACGGGCATGTCTACCTGTTTGACATCCACGTCAACAAGGCCCTCCTCGGGGCAGGCTATCTTAAAGATTTGCTAGAAACGAAGAACGTGGTTAAGGTAAGTTACAAGGCCTAAATCCATGTTTTATTTTTAGAATTCCGTCAAGAGCAAAAGACATTAAACGAGGAAATAGTTTTTCTGAGTTTCGTTAGCCTTTTTTTTTTTTTTTTTTTTTTTAGCTAAACCGCTCTTTCGTCAACACTTTATTGACCACCTCAACTTTCTCGCAGTCATTTACGAGCGAATTCATCCTTTTTGGTTCAGCATTATCCTATTCAGCATTTTGTCAGCTCTGTTATATTTCGTGTATTAATCCAGCTAGAAATTCCCTGGTACATACTCCTTACAACGCCTGCACCGCTCTCTACGTTCATTTTATACATCACTGCCACCACTAGCAAATTTTGTATAGAAAACGCCGAGGTCACTGGAGTCACGGGGAGGAGGCAGGCTGTGATGTCAGAAAACACAAAAGAATGGAACCATTCTGTCAGTTTAAAAAAAAAAAATTCTGTCCAGACTTTTATTTCTAATAATACTTCATACGTATGCATTTTCTTTGTGTAAAATATGCACAACATGATTCTAATCAACACCGGAAACAATTTTATTGATGAATGCTGATTAAAGAGTTCTGCGGGAGGACTTTGGTTCCCTCCACGCATAAACTTGACAGCCGTAATACGTGATGTTACGCATGATGTTAAACACCAATCAATCAATCAATCAATCAATCAATCAATCAATCGGTCTGTATATGGAATACGTTTCATTTCCTTCATTTTTTATTGGCAAGACTCTTTCTTGTTGCCGTGACATTTTTTTTTGTTTGTTTGTTTTTTGTGTTTTGTTTGTTTTTTGGGGTTTTCTTCGTTGATTTTTTTGTTGTAGGCCTAGTTGTTGTTTTTGTTGTTGTTGTTTTGTTTTTGTAGATATTCCATTCGTGTAGAGGCGATAGTGCTGCCCTAACTGCCCAGTTCGGAGTTACCCTCGATAACGTGTTTGACACACAGGTAGGTCCCTTGTTACGCATGCGTCCGAGTATTCCCCAAAAAATGAAAGACAGTCTGGCCAATCGACGGCCCTATTCGAGATCTCGCGTCGGTCTGTAAGACTTACGTTAGTGAGACATGTGATCTCGAGATCTGAAAAAGCATTTTCATTTTAAGATGAATGTCGATGATCCGTAGATTTCCATCATGTCTTCAGTGTTAGTAAGAGCTGTCGATTTTAATCATTTAATTTACATGTATTTATTTATTTTTTTCGTTGATGCTGATCACAGTGCTTAAGAATTTTTCACTAATATTAAGGCGGTCCGATTTTTGGGAGCAGAAAACCACCTTCTGACTTAAAGCCGCAGCCGAATCGGATTCGAACACGCGACTCCATTCACGCTATTGGCAAAGGACCTCATGGTCACGTACAGCACTTTAAGAGTTTCATGAGTTTCTTTTCACCATTTACGTAGAAAGATTTTTACACAAAAGTTTCCTTTTACAAGACCGGCTGACGTATGTGACTTTCAACAAGCAAGCACGAACTTCAACAATAGCTGAATGATGATGTTTTGTAGTTCGTCTTATTCTTTTGATAGATCGCACACCTGGAAATAGAAGAGTCAAAGGGTAAACTTTTTCCACCCGAGTTAAAGTTGGCAGACCTCTGTGAGACCTACGTCGGAGATTCCACCGCGTTAGCGTCCAAGGACGACGTCAAGGTTAGGCATAATTTGGAGCTTTACCCAAAATTTGAGACAAAACTATTGTCTAGAGCTAACATACTGTCTTAAAAACGAAGTGTTATGTACAATTTTAATAATGTTAACTTCATGTTGATTGATCGCTGCGGACGTCATTGACTTCTGGTTGTTTACGTCATCTCAGTTCACCGGAGGTCACGGAACGCGCCGGGTACAGGAAGTGTGTCAGATAGCACAGCGTTGTAGGCCTACATGTTTGGTCTGATTTTAATTAGATTGGGCTCCACCAAAAGTGAGGGTAGAGAACCTTTAAATCACATGTCCACAACTGTGTTAGCCCCCGATACCCAGACAATACAATAACGCATCGCGCAGCATACTTCACGCGGACAATTTCACTAAAACTAACAGTCAGCACCTAACTTGTCCGCGTGGAGCTATAGGTAAGGCCGATTCTGGGCGCTACATTATCGTAGTATCCAGCTACATGTAGCTTGGGCTATGGCTGGGTTTGGGCACGCAGCCTCTTGTGTTCTACCCATTGAAACGCAAGCCCTTAAATCACTCGAGTGGGAAGGTCTTGCCGAAACCTGCGGGTGGTCGTGTGTCGTTTCTCCCCGGCTCTGCTCGGTTTCCTCCCACCATAATGCTGGCTGCCGTCGTATAAAAGTGAAATATTCTTGAGTAGGGTGTAAAACACCAATCAAATAAATTAATAAATTAAATCACTCATTCATGTCGCGCTATAACTATATCTATTTCACATGAACCTGTGTGTGACATATCATATATGACATGTGACATATTAAAGCGTAATTATTGTGTACTTTGCAGAAAGCTTGGATGTTGACAGCGGCATACTGGGCCATTCGACCTCTGACACCGGAAATGATTCAGTACGCAGCCGCAGACGTCAGTGTTCTCTTCGTTCTCTATGATAAACTCTCCAGGTCAGTAAGGTCTAAGCATAGGGGATCCTTGTATACATTTCTTTTGTAATACAACATATATACTAACGAAGGACATATATACTAATGGCGTACTTAGCTTTTTGGTCATATAACGATGAGGAGTCATCAGATTGTGTGAATGTATAACCTACTATATGTCTTCTCGTGGCAGGAGTATACATGATGCGGATACTGAAGAGTCATGCCGACGACACCAGACATGACACTCCACACAGTCACGTTATATACTGACACTTCGCCAACCAGTCCTGTTTCCTTGCTCTAGCCTCTCAGTGCTGGGCGCCAAGCGAGGCAGCAACAAGCTTGATCCCAGGTCTCCCGACTGCGAGGTGGACCTTCTGACTGTTTGGCCACCGAAGCGGTTAATTAGTACATGTTAAATTCGACCATATTTTCCAACGTTGGGGACATAGGCCATGTGCTCAGGCCTAAACTTCCTGCTGAATGACAAGGCCATACTTCGGGCTGAATACCAAGGCCTATACTTCGTGCTGAATGCCAAGGCCTATACTTTGTGTTGAATACCAAGGCCTATAACTCGTGCTGAATGCCAAGGCCCATTATTCGTGCTGAATACCAAGGCCCAGGCCTATAATTCGTGCTGAATACCAAGGCCTATAACTCGTGCTGAATGCCAAGGCCTATACTTTGTATTGAATACCAAGGCCTAGACTTCGTGCAGAATGACATGGCCTATAATTCGTGCTGAATGCCAAGGCCTATACTTCGTGCTGAATACCAAAGCCAAGGCCTATACTTCGTGCTGAATGACAAAGCCTATACTTCGTGCAGAATGCCAAGGCCTATACTTCGTGCTGAATACCTAGGCCTATACTTTTTGTTGAATACCAAGGCCTAGACTTCGTGCAGAATGACAAGGCCTATAATTTGTGTTGAATACCAAGGCTTATACTTCGTGCTGAATGCCAAAACCTATAATTCGTGCTGAATACCTACGCCTATGCTTCATACTGAATACCAAGGCCTATAATTTGACTGAATGCCAAAGCCTATAATTCGTGCTGAATGCAAAGGCATATACTTCGGGCTGAATATTATTTATTTATTTATTTGATTGGTATTTTACGCCGTACTCAAGAATATTTCACTTATACGACGGCGCCCAACATTATGGTGGGTGGAAACCAGGCAGAGACCGGGGGAAACCCACGACCATCCGCAGGTTGCTGTAAAGCCTTCCCACGTACGGCCGGAGAGGAAGCCAGCTTGAGCTGGACTTGAACTCACAGCGACTGCATTGGTGAGCGCGCTAACCAACTGAGCCACGGAGGCTCCTCCATGCTGAATACCAAGGCCTATACTTCGTGCTGAATGCCAAGCCTATACTTCGTGCAGAATGCCAGGGCCTATAATTCGTGCTGAATACCAAGGCCTATACTTCGTGCAGAATGCCAAGACCTATAATTAATTTAGTTCTGAATGACATGATACTGTTTCCATTAACACACAGACCATTTCGGGGAAATGAATAGATTAATAAATTTTATTTTATACCTAACTAAGATTTAATGTGCTAATTTTAATTTGCACGTGCATGCTCAAAAACATGACATACAACAATAAAACAAAACAGATAAGTGTTAAGTTTTATGTGTATTATTTTTGTTTGCTTTGCTCGGAAGGCTGGTGCGCGAGAGCGACGACTTGTACAAGAAGTTGCTGAGCTCTGTGGATGAGGCGATAATAAGAGAGACGGATCCTAGCGCGACGGAGAGAAGGTCAGATCGGCTGAAAAAATCCGTGGAGACTGTACTAAAGCAGATAGCCGAAAAGTGCCAGCGCGGTGAATGCCGAAATCTCGAGGATCTGGACGAGAACGAGGTTCATGCTATGGAATTGTGTCGGACCGACCAGATCATCCAATGGTCAGCCGGGTTCAAAAAACTCCGGAAGAAGTGTTTCGAGAAATTCGTGGAGGACACGGAGCGAAAGATTGCTGAAGATCCTCTGACCTACGACGTGACCAAAGGTGTCTTCGGTAAACTGAAAGCCAACGAGGACCTGTACGAGGGGACTGAACTGGGCGACAAGATCAAGCGTCTGTTGACGAGGATAGGCGATGTGCAACTGGAACAAATCAAGCAGAGGTACGCTGCCGATACCCCACTGGAGTATATACGCCAGAGCGACGTCCGGGTCATCATGCGGACACAGATAGACAAAGAAAGAAACGATGTCTTAAGGGCGCTGTTTACAAGGTTTTGTATGCGAGATCTACAGGAACTGAAAACTAAGTACCGAAAGAATCCCAGAGGTGTGGAGATTCACAAATCCCTTTATCACAAAATCCGATTCCTGGCCACCAAAAGTTCTAAGTGTTCACCGGAGCTGAAACGACTCAGCAAAGAATTATGGGCGTCATTTGTTCAACGATATGGCAGAGAGCACAACTATTAAACATGCCGGCTATAGAACATGCGAATTCCACAAAATTTCAGCCTTTGTGATCACTAAGTAGTAGCAGCTATCAGCCTATATCCACACTCTGTGATACCTTTTTTCGAAAATAATTACGATTTACACAGTCATTCACGCACGCACGCGCACATCCCCCTCCCCTTTTCCCCTCCCCCACACACAGACAAGTAGAACTATTTGGCGTCTATAACATTTGGACATTTGCCAAGATTTGTAAACAGATATCTTCATGTCAAGTCTGTGATACTAATTTTTAAAATGTAATTATGCGTTTTATCATACTCATATATAGAAATAATCATATATTCTTTATGCAAAAAGTGTGGAATTTAAAAAACAAAACTCGAGTGGTGTGTATCTAAGGAAGAGATAATGAAGATGGATGCCTTTTCTTGCCATTGTTAATTGTCGTCTTCTTGAACATGACTTTATATTACATATATTATACTCCAGTACTTGTAACAGAGACAAAATATAACCGGTGAATAATAGCTACTGATCGTATATATATATACGGTGTCTATTGATAGCTTTTTGGCTTTTTCAATAAATTGTTTGAAAAAAGTTTGAAGTGTTATCTGTATTGCTGGTTGCCACGGTGTGACATTGTACATGAAAACTGACGCAGGTGATTTTGGGACAGGAAGAGGGACGACTGATTTGTTCCATGCCCCCCCCAAAACTATACACCTTCCTACATGCAGCCACTGGAGCAACCACTGGCGCAACAGGCGGTTGTACACACAATGAATCACCTACACAGGTGGACTTAACAACCACTGAAGCAACAGTTGGTTGTACACACAATGAATCACCTATACAGGTGGACTTGAAAACCACTGGAGCAAAAGGCGGTTGTACACATAATGAATCACCTATACAGGTGGACTTGACAACCACTGGAGCAAAAGGCGGTTGTACACACAATGAATCACCTATACAGGTGGACTTGACAACCACTGGAACAACAGGCAGTTGTACACACAATGAATCACCTATACAGGTGGACTTGACAACCACTGGAGCAACAGGCGGTTGTACACACAAAGAATCACCTATTCAGGTGGACTTGACAACCACTGGAACAAAAGACGGTTGTACACACAATGAATCACCTATACAGGTGGACTTGACAACCACTGGAGCAACAGCCAGTTGTACACACAATGAATCACCTATACAGGTGGACTTAACAGCCACTGGAACAACAGGCGGTTGTACACACAAAGAATCACCTATTCAGGTGGACTTGACAACCACTGGAGCGAAAGGCGGTTGTACACACAATGAATCACCTATACGGGTGGACTTGACAACCACTGGAACAAAAGGCGGTTGTAGACACAATGAATCACCTATACAGGTGGACTTAACAGCCACTGGAACAACAGGCGGTTGTACACACAAAGAATCACCTATTCAGGTGGACTTGACAACCACTGGAATAAAAGGCGGTTGTACACACAATGAATCACCTATACAGGTGGGCTTGACAACCACTGGAGCAACAGCCGGTTGTACACACAATGAATCACCTATACAGGTGGACTTGAAAACCACTGGAGTATAAGGCGGTTGTACACACAATGAATCACCTATACAGGTGGGCTTGACAACCACTGGAACAACAGGCGATTGTACACACAATGAATCACCTAAACAGGTGGACTTGACAACCACTGGAGCAACAGTTGGTTGTACACACAATGAATCACCTATACAGGTGGACTTGAAAACCACTGGAGCAAAAGGCGGTTGTACACACAAAGAATCACCTATACAGGTGGACTTGACAACCACTGGAGCAACAGGCAGTTGTACACACAATGAATCACCTATACAGGTGGACTTGACAACCACTGGAACAACAGGCGGTTGTACACACAAAGAATCACCTATTCAGGTGGACTTGACAACCACTGGAACAAAAGGCGGTTGCACACACAATGAATCACCTATACAGGTGGACTTGACAACCACTGGAGCAACAGTTGGTTGTACACACAATGAATCACCTATACAGGTGGACTTGACAACCACTGGAGCAAAAGGCGATTGTACACACAATGAATCACCTATACAGGTGGACTTGACAACCACTGGAGCAAAAGGCGATTGTACACACAATGAATCACCTATACAGGTGGACTTGACAACCACTGGAACAATAGGCGGTTGTACACACAATGAATCACCTATACAGGTGGACTTGACAGCCACTGGAACAAAAGGTGGTTGTACACACAAAGAATCATCTATACAGGTGGACTTGACAACCACTGGAGCAACAGCCGGTTGTACACATAAAGAATCACCTATACAGGTGGACTTGACAACCACTGGAGCAACAGCCAGTTGTACACACAATGAATCACCTATACAGGTGGATTTGACAACCACTGGAGCAACAGCCGGTTGTACACATAAAGAATCACCTATACAGGTGGACTTGACAACCACTGGAGCAACAGCCGGTTGTACACATAAAGAATCACCTATACAGGTGGACTTGACAACCACTGGGACAAAAGGCGGTTGAACATACAAGGAATCACCTCTACAATAGACTTCCAGTAGTAGATTCCAGTATTTATCCCTCAGTCTTTGAGGATGTCTTCATGTGGTAGGGTTAGTCCATGCCACCAAAGTGCTGCCGCCACTAAAGTATCATGGCGAAGACGCCAGACATGACATCCCCCCCCCCCCCCCAGTCACATTATACTGACACCCGGACCACCAAAATAATTAAAGTATGCACTAAGCATTATTCACTAACACAAAGGCTATCATGTTTATTTATTTATTTGATTGGTGTTTTACGCAGTACTCAAGAATATTTCATTTACACGACGATGGCCAGCATTATGGTGGGAGGAAACCGGGCACAGCCCGGTGGAAACCCATGACAGGTTTAAAGGTTGATAGGTTGACCCTTCATGTTTATGATGTGATGAAACCCCAGTACATCATGCAGGGAGGAAATGGCTTTACAGCGATAAGTACCATATCATCACTCACACTGTACATACCTCACCATTTAATTTAATATACTAGTATCTAATTTCGTCCATCAATTTCTCACAAGACTTATATGAATGTAGATTAATTTTTAATTCTAAAAAACAACGGAAACATTTTTCAGATCATCATAAAGCTCTAGTTTGGGATAATATTGCATTCAGATGTATATTATCACATTCGGGTGTAAACTATCACATTCAGGGGTGTATTATCACAATCAGTTCAGGTGCATATTATCACACGCAGGTGTATATTATCACAATGACGTGTATATTACCACATTCAGCTTATATTATCACATTTAGGTGTATTTTATCACATTCAGGTGTATATCATCACATTCAGGTATATATTATCACATTCAGGTGTATAATTATCACATTCAGGTGTTCTTTATCACAGTCATATATAATAAATATTCCCCAAGAGTTATAGTATAAAAATAATACAAGCATTAAATTTGCAATCTTGAGAACTTACATGTGTACTTATGAAAGATACACTTTTTGTAAAAATGCATGTAGAACATAAAATAAAAATTTCCATTCACATCGGCTTTTTTGTTTTCTTAGTATACATAAAAAAATATCCTAATAAATTTACATCTTACACAATTAAACTACACAATAGTTAGAATTCACTGTCAACTGTTAATAAACTTCTACAGCGAAGAAAATGTCAGAATTTTAAAGGTATTAAAATAAACATGTAGATATGTAGGTAATACATACACAACCTTTGTACTTAACATTTACTTGTTTATCTATTTAATTGGTGTTTTACGCTTTACCCAAGAATATTTCACATATGACGACGGCCAGCAATACCGTGGGAGGAAACCGGGCAGAGCCCGGAGGAAAACCACATCCATCCACAGGTTGCTGGCAGACCTTCCCACATGCGGCCAGAGGGGAAGCCAGCTTGAGCTGGACTTGAACTCTCGGCGACCCCATTTGTGAGAGGCTCCCAGGTCATTGCGTTGTCCTGAAAAGTGTATAAACATAACTCGGAATAATATATTACACATATCATCCTTATCAAATATCAATAAAAAACAAGTTATAAAAAAAACAAAATAAGATGAATACTTGAAAATATACATGTACTTGAATATACATTAACAACGCAAAGGCAAGTACAATGCCTTAGTTTAAATATGTGTTTTTGATATGAAAAGTATAGAAAAAAAAAATCTTTGGAAAAGCAAAATATGTTTATACATGTGAAGATGGCCTATAAGCATTACATAGTAGAACGATATCTGAACAATATACTTATTTTATATGTATATGTATATATATCTTATCTATATGTATATCTTAGAAAAAAAATCAATACTCTCTCCATCAAATATATTTGCTTATCCTCTCGCAGAGTAACCATGTAACTAACAGTATACTGGTCATTAGCGATCACAGTATATGTATACAAAGAAGATAGTGTTCCAGGGCCAGGTATCACATCACCAGATCCACAACAGAAATATTGATTCTTACATAGCATGTGCAAGTTAGCCTGCTTACTGCTAATCATTGCATTTTATCTCATCCTACAAGCATGACCTCAAACCTATAAAATTTAATTTCATAATTTATTTTTGGCGCATTTTTAGTGAATTTTTTTTTAGTGAATTAAGCCACATTTCAATTATTGTCATTCTAGCTTATATAACATGATATAAGAAGTCCTCTGAACAAAACAAAAACAGGAACTTTGAAATATAGATGTTAATCTAACCAGTTTTGGCATAAAACTGGAGAACAGTTAAATCTGTGAAAAAGCCTGTTTAATCGGTTTTCTTTAGAGAGGCTGTGGACGCAGTCTTGGAATCACTGGATCCTTTACTACTGGACATGCTGGAGGAAGACACCGCACTCTTGATCCTTCTCTGGTGGTCTTTTTTACCCTGAAGACAATAAGCAAAGCACATGAAAATATAACCAAAATGTCCAAGAAAGAAAACAATACAAATGAACTCATTGAATGAAACTAGGAAATAAGCTCATAAATAAAAACAACATTTTCTGATATCAGCATCAACTAACAGAAACGCATTTCATAAGAATTCATCCCTAAATTCTTGTGCAAATATATGTGCCAAAAGTCAGTGATACAAAACTACACGCAAAACACGGCCCATGTATAAAGCTTAAGTATCAAATTATGGAGGAAAAAGCATCCAAAGGATCCAGATCCCTGGTCTAATGGAAAATAATTTCTTTTTTTTTTTTTTTAAATGGAATGAGGGATATCGATTGCTGGAAAAAATGATTACGAATACAAATAGACAATACAGTTTACATACTGCAAGTGTGTACTACAAAATCCATGAGGTTCAAAAACTTCCCTTCTTTACTGTAGAAGGAGTTGATTACTGAGAAATGCACCCCATATTAACACGACATACGGACAGACGGACGGAAAGATGCCTGTCATTCCCAAACTCTCCCATCTTAGGATGGGGGTCAAAAAGTGTATTACAACTAAGGTTAATGAGCTAAAATTTTGTCTCAAAAGTGAGCCCAGAGTATTACTTTTGGGCTGGAACTCCTGCAGAATGTGCCCCCTTCCTTCCACCAAATCTTTAACAGATGAATAGACCTTTCAGAATCGTGCAAAACGTGCAACTTAGTCATGGGCTAACTATGAGGTCATTTACTTAAACCATATCGTAGGAAACCTTTTAAAAAACTGCTTAAATCTTGTTACCTGAACAGCAAGAAGTTTCTCCAGGCCTTTAGAGCCACTCTCTACAGCAGCCTTGATGCTCTTGTCTACTCCAGGTATGCTTATCTCTCCAAACACCTGTGGGGCAGAAAGAGAAATAGCCGTAGGACAAATAGAAAACCAAACCTATGTTTTCACTTGCATCTTTCTGCTTCCTGTGAAGCACTGCAATCATCATATGCATCTTAATGACACAATTTCATGCCCAACAGCTTTAACTCATAACTGCGTCCTTGTTTGCTTACGTCAGTGAACCCTGGGAAAAAGGTGCAGTTTTTGTTGGAGATCTGGCTTGTATAAACACATGTAGTTTTAAATTTAAGCACAAAGATGAACTGCTTAAATTTGCCTGCTAACACGCCACATATGAACTATTATGTGCTTTCCCTGGTATTATTAGTCTCTGGAAATTAGGCTAATAAGATTTAACTGTAAAACCTTTCCCTAGCAGTCACTTAGACAGCTGATGCCAGATACCACAGGTCTTTCGGTACAAGCGACTTTAGGTTGCCACATGATGCTTGCTTTTCGTGAGTTATTTCCTTTCATACTTGCCACTTTTGATTCTTTCTTTTATTAAAATATTTCTTGACTTAATTCATGTTGAAATTTGATGCTTCTTTTTTTTTCACATGAACTGTTTTCTTATTGTGATTGGTGGTTACCGCCATAATCAACAATTTTTCAGGTTTGTGGTTAGAAAAAATCTACTTTATGATCATGTATTTCATGATGTGACTTACTGCCGATGTTTCATGAACTAAATATTTCTTTACGCTTACATTTCCTTGACAATGACTTCATCACCTGATGCTTATATATATATCATGAACAATTTTCTTTGGTCCACCAAAGATAATGAGGTCAAAATGGAACTTCCAAAGCTTATAGAACAAGAATTAAGTAACTGTATCAAATGAATTAACTTCCTTTAATACAAACTAATTACTCTTTGTTATAAATGCATTGAGGTCACTTGCACAAAGTCAGTTTTGAAATCAGTTTAAATTTGAGAACAGATTTTAATGCTTAATTGTGGACCTTAGGAGTTGAAATTGGGCACACCCAGTAAGGGTTAAGTCACAACAAAGGTGTTGAAATTTCTGTTTTTTGGGGTCATATGTTTCGTATTATATCAGGGGTGAGACAGACAAGGGAATGAAAAAGAGGAAGCTATACACCATACTCATAATTTCGAGATTTTTGGCATTTTTGAAGTAAATCCTGAACATTTTTCTGATGCATTTTTGGAATAAATAAAGAGGAATTCCTCCAAAAACAGGAAAAATCTCATGCCTGTCATATTGAAATCAATGATTCGGTTAGGGGTAAATTTACCTCTACAATTGCGCCATCTGGCAGCCTCAGGAAGTGTCGGTACAGTTCTCGTAACCCATCCAGGTGTACTGTGTGGATCGACACGTGGGTGGTTATCTCCCTTTTCAAATCTCGGTTGTCTGTGGGTGATGGTGCCTGGCCCTTCCGACTCCAGGCATTCTCTATGTCCTGATCAGAATGTACAATTACGTTGAAATATTTAGCAATTTTGAATCAATTTACATGAACAAACAGACCACAGTGCGATAAAAGGCAGTTTTACACACCCAGATCACCTTTCCATGTAAAGTTGGTGTAATATGCTCGTTGGTTTAATAGGCAAAAGTTTTGTGGTTTAATTCTCTTCACAAAACTTGTGCATCTGTGAACTATACACTAGGCCTACTCAAAAACAGGGCAAGCTTGGTGGCAATTTTCTCTGCCTATCTAACAACAAGCAAGCTGCCTAACAAAAAAAAGGGGCAGTTAAGGCACACATCTTAGCCTAGCTTGGGAACACTGCTCGACCTTTTCTAGCCTGGAGAGTAATTGTGCACAATTTGATGACTTTCACTGAAAATCCTGCTGATGAAACAGATGCTATCAATTCATATCAGACAATCAACATGTACAGTACTCTGTTCTAATCCAGATTTAACGAGCTGTGATCTTTTGTCCTCAAAATGTGACTTTTACCACTTTTGGGGCAAAATGGCAGCAGCAAGATAATGACATAGTAAAAATCCAGCATCACATGCCTCTTGCTCCTCCCAGATGTAATCATATACTGCTGTCTTTCGTCTCTCTCCTTCCTCGCCCCGCCACTGCTCTGCTTTCTTTGTCACATAATTTAGCTCATAGTTTGACACCTCAAGATCATACGGAATGAAAAACTGATCCTCGGCTCCATGCAGACGCCAGAAAATGTCCAAACAAACGGCCATTGTTGTGGAGACTGTAAAACCACAAAGAAGGAGAATTTTTTTATTTTATTTTTTTTTTTATTTTTAATACGACATCAGATACAAAAAGAACATTAATGCCTAAATATACCTAAGTAACTAAAAGTACATCTATGACATAATACAACTTTGAAGAATAAATAAATGGATAAAGATAGGTGAAAACACAGTAAATAAATAGTCAATTTGTAGTTTGTACAGAGCACTTCAAACTATTTAAATATGTGATATAACACCAATATGGCAGCTGGTGAATATATACCAAACTCAAAAGACTGTACCACGCAGTCCTATCCCTGTGGGAAGCTGAGTCAACAACAACAACCAGTGCATGGTTGTAGTTTTCCCCCTGGGTTCTGCCTCAGGTTTCCTAACGACATAATACTGGCTGTCGTAGTGTAAGTGAAATATTTTGAGTACAGTACACAAAAAAATGAATTCCTGTGGGCTATGGTAGTGTAAGTGAAATATCTCGACTACAGCATTAAATACAAATGAAATAAAAAAATAAATGAATTCCTGTGGGCTAAGGTGGTGTACATGTAAGTGAAATATCTCAAATACGGCATAAAATACCAATCAAATAAATAAATAAATTCCTGTGGGCTAAGGTGGGGTACATGTAAGTGAAATATCTTAAATACGGCATAAAATACCAATTAAATACATTAATAAATGAATTCCTGTGGCCTAAGGTGGGGTACATGTAAGTGAAATATCTTGAATACGGCATAAAATACCAATTAAATAAATAAATAAATGAATTCCTGTGGGCTAAGGTGGTGTACATGTAAGTGAAATATCTCAAATACGGCATAAAATACCAATCAAATAAATAAATAAATGAATTCCTGTGGGCTAAGGTGGTGTACATACATGTAAGTGAAATATCTTAAATACGGCATAAAATACCAATTAAATACATTAATAAATGAATTCCTGTGGCCTAAGGTGGGGTACATGTAAGTGAAATATCTTGAATACGGCATAAAATACCAATTAAATTACATTAATAAATGAATTCCTGTGGGCTAAGGTGGTGTACATGTAAGTGAAATATCTTGAATAGGGCATAAAATACCAATTAAATACATTAATAAATGAATTCCTGTGGGCTAAGGTGGTGTACATGTAAGTGAAATATCTCAAATACGGCATAAAATACCAATCAAATAAATAAATAAATGAATTCCTGTGGGCTAAGGTGGGGTACATGTAAGTGAAATATCTTAAATACGGCATAAAATACCAATTAAATAAATAAATAAATGAATTCCTGTGGGCTAAGGTGGTGTACATGTAAGTGAAATATCTTAAATACAGCATAAAATACCCAATTAATTACATTAATAAATGAATTCCTGTGGCTAAGGTGGTGTACATGTAAGTGAAATATCTTGAATAGGGCATAAAATACCAATTAAATACCATTAATAAATGAATTCCTGTGGGCTAAGATGTATGCACATCACTTATTTTATTACCATTATTTGCATTTGTTGCCGTTAATAGCAAAAGACCAGGGCCCAGTTTCACAAAGTGGCGTACAACATTTTTTTATTGTACATTTGTTGTACGATATTTTGTATGTCACTATTACCATACCTATGTCCTCTCTCTGCGATTATCATTCTTGTGGACCCAGAGCTCCAAACCAATAAAGACGAAAAAAAGAAATACTATAAAGCTATTTTCCGATACAGTTTTTAGTCCCTATTTGTTTCGTGTTTTTGAAATTGCATTTCTTTCCATCTGTATAAGTATACATGAGTGAAGCCTTTCTCTTAACAATCTTAATATTTGATGAATGAATGAATGAATGAATGAATGAATGAATGAATGAATGAATGAATGACTTTAGGGTTTAACATCCCATATGTGGATACTCTTGCCAGAGGTACATGCAGTTAGAACCTGGTTTTCCATGTATGAACAATAATATCAGGACAAAATGCTTTTAAAATCAACTAAAAAAAAAACACATCATTTATGAATAATTAAAAAAATAAATAATTTATTTATAACTCAAGAATATTTCACTTATACGACGGTGGCCCAACATTATGGTGAGAGAAAACCGGGCAGAGCCCGGGGAAACCCACAACCATCCGTAGGTTGCTGTACAGCCGGAGAGGAGGCCAACATGAGCTGGACTTGAACTCAGAGCGACCACATGGTGAGAGACTCCTGGGTTATGACGCTGCGCTAGCGCGCTAACCAACAATAAATAATTAAATCACATCATATATAGTTTGTACACAATATCCCACATGTAATACGCTCAGTTATTGAATATTTATTTACAGCATTGCTGAAAGGGCTGTTTTATTTTGTTCACTGGGTCCACACCGGAGAGCTCCAGGTTAGTTGCGTTTACGCCAACATGGCCTAAGGGCCTGAGCTCATATTCTTTTCCCCGTGAAGACCAAACATTTGAATTTGTTTACTTTAGTAACATAAAAATTCTATAAAATTCCTTCAATTCAAAACTTTTAGACTTACCGCAGGAAGTACATGTAGAGGATAGAAGCGGACATAAAGGCTGTGAAGACGTACAGGAAGACTGTGATGAATACCCCTGAAATACCAGAGCCCTGCGACCGCTCAAAGTGCCACCAGAGCTTAGCGAAATCAGCCACGGCCTCTGTGCCTCAAGGTTGAGGTAAACGCTGTAATGGGTAAATGGACAGGAACAAGGTCACTGAGATATTCAGCAGAATAATCAGTCTTTGAGTACTGTATTTCAACTAGGATTTGGGGGCCTCCGTGGCTCAGTTGGTTAGTGGGCTAGCGCATCGTAATGACCCCGAAGCCTCTCACCAATGCAGTTGCTCTGTGTTGAAGTCCAGCTCATGCTGGCTTCCTCTCCCGGCCGAATGTGGGAAGGTCTGCCAGCAACCTTCATATGGTCCTGGGTTTCCCTCTGGCTCTGCCTGGTTTCCTCCCACCATAATGCTGACCGCCGTCGTATAAGTGAAATATTCTTGAGTACGGCGTGAAACACCGATCAAATAAATAAATCAAATCCACCAGCATTTTTCCAGACGACACACCTTGATTGATTTATCCCTCATATAAGTCCCTTAAGAGTTCGTTGTGAGGTGTGATTAATTTCTCATCAGAAAAACTTTAGCGTTAATTTTATTCATAATGCATAATATGACGTAATTCATAATGCATAATATGACATAATTCATAATGCATAATATGACGTAATTCATAATGCATAATATGACATAATTCATAATGCATAATATGACATAATTCATAATGCATAATATGACGTAATTCATAATGCATAATATGACATAATTCATAATGCATAATATGACATAATTCATAATGCATAATATGACATAATTCATAATGCATAATATGACATAATTCATAATGCATAATATGGACATAATTCATAATGCATAATATGACATAATTCATAATGCATAATATGACATAATTCATAATGCATAATATGACATAATTCATAATGCATAATATGACGTAATTCCCCATACAAAATGATGTCTCAGCTTTACAGCATGGTAGAGAAACATAAAGATAAAACTATGGGGAGAAATATATCATTTTTGCAATATTTCGCATCCAAAACCCATCCCAAGGACATAATTCAAAAAGTGATCTTAAACTTAGGTCAAAAATTTCAAATCACTTCATTTCTGATGTAACACGGTAAAAATACTGCTTGCCAATGTAATGTCTTGGTAAGTTATTGTTCAACAAATTTCAGATAAAACAACAGAAAGGAATATACTAATCTAATCTCATTCAGTTAGTTTCTAAGTTCTATACACCAATCCATGTTGAAAGGGACAGACTGATCCTTAGCTATGACAAAAAAGCCATGATGTCACATTCAAAGGTACATCACTCTGCTGTTGTTTCATGCAATTTCGTCATATCTGGAAACATGTGTACTGTGAGTATTTGTTTTCATTTACGGGACCAGCCATATACCTAGTAGTAGGACCCTGAAGCCATTTTATTGACGTCAATTTTTTCGGTCGTATGTTGTCAATAACTAACCATGTATACGTGCGGTACTGCCCTTAATAAAATGCCAGACTTTGTGTGTAGGGATGAGGTGGGTGAGTTGTCAATCTCACCTGCATACAACAGTCCACAATGACAATCAGAAGAGGGTCAAAGAAGGTCATTATGCCGTAGCCCAGAACAAACTTTGAGAAAATGTCCGGAAAGAAGCCAAACATCTTGGGCAGCAGCCAAGCCAGAATCACGAGAAAGCAGAGAACCACGATGTTTGCCAGTGGTCCGAGAACAAACGATGGCCGATTTCCTGTCCCGTGGACAACAGGGAACTCTGGTAGTTTAGGTTGACAGTGTATGCGCGGAACTCAAAGCTGGAAGAGAAACAGGATTATTTTTTGAGGGTAAAAATACAGTATAAACTCTAAATAAGATGTGGAAGATCTTTTCTTCTACGAGTCCCTCATAACCAAATACATGAAATAAACAAGGGCAAATTCACAACTGCTGTAACTTTCTGCAAAAGTTATATTCTCTTAAGTTAAAAAATATGTGAAAAATCTGAGGTTTCGTCACAGCTAAATACTGACTGACAACAAATACATAAAGCTGTTACACTATTTCCAGCTCACGCAATGGGTAGTACACAGTGGGTATGTAGGTACTGACTGACAACAAATACATAAAGCTGTTACACTATTTCCAGCTCACACGATGGGTAGTACACAGTGGGTATGTAGGTACTGACTGACAACAAATACATAAAGCTGTTACACTATTTCCAGCTCACACGATGGGTAGTACACAATGGGTATGTAGGTACTGACTGACAACAAATACATAAAGCTGTTACACTATTCCAGCTCACGCAATGGGTAGTACATAGTGGGTATGTAGGTACTGACTGACAACAAATACATAAAGCTGTTACACTATTTCCAGCTCACGCAATGGGTAGTACACAGTGGGTATGTAGGTGCTGACTGACAACAAATACATAAAGCTGTTTACACTATTTCCAGCTCACGCAATGGGTAGTACACAGTGGGTATGTAGGTACTGACTGACAACAAATACATAAAGCTGTTACAACTATTTCCAGCTCACGCAATGGGTAGTACACAGTGGGTATGTAGGTACTGACTGACAACAAATACATAAAGCTGTTACACTATTTCCAGCTCACGCAATGGGTAGTACACAGTGGGTATGGTCCACTTTGATATGCCTTACTCAGCCCAGCTCATCCCCAACCCTGTGAGATACACATCTCATGTCCATATACATGTATGTATTTAACACACCCTAATTCTTCTTCTTTTTTTAAGACACATATTTGTAGTGCTGAAAGCAGAATACTGCATTTCTTTCCCAGCTTTTGGATAAGTAGAGATATAAGTATGTTGTCCATTAGATAGTCTAACCCTATGAGAAACAAGAAACTAAATACTACCTGCTACAATTACAAATAGGGTACTCCCTGTGAGTGGGTGACAAACACGTATGTCTCTTGAAAGATTCAATTAAATAATACAGTTTTCATCCATTTTTAGATGTGTCCTAACAGTACAAAAAAAAATTCTTAGGTTTTGTCTTGGGGCAAAATAGCTTAAGTAACGTGCAGCCATGACTTCAACAGTGGTGGCTGACACAACAACTTTATTTGGGGGGAGAGCCATCATGGGGCCTCTAAGGTAGATCCTTTAGGCTATTAATAAGTTCATCATTAATGTCATTTCCAAAAATGCAATATTTTGTTCAAAAATACACCAAAAATATATGGGTACTTTAAAAAAATATATACATGCCTCAGAATGAAAACTATGCACCTTTTCCTTTAATAAAACTTTTTATTTCAGAGCTGATTTTCAGGTAACTTTAACTATGTGCCTTCTAATGACTCACTTGTTAACAGGGATAGCAATGGCATGGAGGAAGCCCCACTGAGCGATGTAATGAAGGTACATCCTGATGAAGAAGATGAGAGTGAAGATGACAATCATCCCCCAGAACTCGCTGCTCCTCCACTGAGACAGGCCTGTCTCCGCCAGGAACTGACGACTTAGGTATGTCAGCTTCTCACGACCAGGCTCCGCTACACGGCCCTTGCCAGAGAACGCAGGCCTGGAATATGATCAGATATATGTATTTTAGAGGAGAAAATGGTTTTACAACAAAACCTTGTAAAGGGCTCAGTTTATTTAGATAGCCGATTGTTGTTTGATTCCACACTCATACATTACACGATGGGTGTTCGATTTGTTTGTTTGTTTATTTGATTGGTGTTTTACGCCGTACTCAAGAATATTTCACTTATATGACGGCGACCAGCATTGTGGTGGGAGGAAACCGGGGAGTGCCCAGGGGGAAACCACGCCCATCCTCACGTTGCTGTCAGACCTTCCCACGTACCGGAGAGGAAGCCAGCATGAACTGGACTTGAACTCACAGCGACTGCATTGGGGAGAGGCTCCTGGGTCATTATGTCGCGCTAGCGCGCTAACTGACTTAGCCGCGGCACGATGGCAGTAAATTATACAGGTTGAGGAAACCAGAGGGCTCAGGGTAAGCCACTTACCTACAGCAATTCACTAAAGATGTTTATTGGGGTCAACACAGTTTTACAACAAAGTCTCATGAAGGGTTCGGTTTATTTAGATATTTGATGGTTGTTTGATGGCATACTCAAGGATTTTCCACAACGCAATGGCACTCAGTTTTTGAGGTGGAGGAAACTGGAGTGCATGGCATAAACCACTGACCTTTGGCAAGTTAATGATTAACTTCTCCACGTGTGGCAAAACTGACATGCACAGCGTATTGGTGGAAGAAAAGTGGTATTCAATGAATTTTATCCTAATCGGACATTATGTGGAGGAGTTACTGCATGGATACCAAAGAGTGCCACTCTCAGGAATGGAGAGAAATGATATTCCTCGCATTTCACTAAGGCGAGGGCTAAAGAATTCTCAGTACTCACTGCACGGACAGCGAGTGTTGTTCCAGCTCCTCCACGTGGGTCAAGGGTCGTTTTTTCTTTTTCTTGTCAAGGACGCCGCTCTTGGGTAACATGGAGTACAGGTCCCGGTAGTACCGATCCTGAGGGCTGTACAGGTGTTTCTGTCACAGGCAAAAACAAAAGTTTCAAAACCTTGGGATACAAACCTCAAAGCAGACTGAATAACCAGGGATGAGACAGACACCGGGATGAAAAAGAGGAAACTATACCACACACTCATAATTTTGTCATTTTTAGCATTTCTGAATTAAATTCTGAACATTTTTTGGATAAGAGGAATTCTTATTCCTGAATAACTTAAGCTGCTTGGCTTTGATAATAAAAACAGGTGTGTGTTTCTGTCATAGGTAAAATAAGCACTGTCCTGACAATTTATACACCGGTATCACAAAATATCCAAAACGTATGTACGGGTGCGGCTCACTTTCAAACTAGATCTATGGCACCACAAAGTCAACATGCCCATAAAATTTTATCAGAATTCAGGCAATATTTGAAGCAGTAATTACACAGAAACAAATCACCAAACGGAATCAAGGTATTCAATAAATATCCACAACTTATGCATGGACTGGACAGATATTCAAATTTACTATGACGTTAATATTTCTTGCAGTTGTCCTTTGGAAATAGACAGATGGACAGACAAACGGAAGAAGAGACAGATCAAAAAACAATGTTCCTCACTTTCCACAAAAGGCTGTAATAATAAATAGGTGTATACAGGTGTTATAAGATCCAATAAGGGTCAAAGGTTTACCCTTACTCACCTTATACTACATGCCGTGTGTGCCAGACACAGGGTTGAACTTGCATTTTCTCTGAAGCACTTGGCTGTACCCTTCTTCCCTGTTACTCTATTCTAAGTTATCTTTGCTCGACTTACATGTATTAGTACGTGCCAGGTGTGCCACACACAGGGTTGAAATCGCATTTTCTCTGAAAAACTTGGCTATACCTTCTTCTCTGACACATTCTTCTAAATCACCCATGCTTACCTTATAGTACATGCCTCTTGTACCACACACAGGTTTGAACTCACGCTTTCTCTGAAGTACTAAGTTGTACTACCCCTTCTCCTCTGTCACTGTCTTCTAACTTTCCCATACTCACCATATAATACATGCCAGTTGTGCCACACACAGGTTTGAACTCCAACTCTCTCTGAAGCACTAGGTTGTGCCTTCTTCTCTGTCACTGTCTTCTAAGTTACTCTTGTTCAACTTTTATTACATGTCGGATGTGCCAGACACAGATTTGAACTCCTGTTCTCTCTAAAGCACTGCCCAGTACCTGTCTTCCCTGTCACTGTCTTTTAAGTTACCCTTGCTCAACTTTTAATATATGCGTGACACAGTTTTGAACTCCCTCAACTTATGGTACATACCGGGTGTGCGTGACACAGGTTTGAACTCACACTCACCGGGTGTGCGTGACACAGGTTTGCACTCGTGCTCTCTCTAAGCCACTCAGCTGTACTCTTCTTCCCTGTCATTGTCTTCTAAGTTACCCTCACTTACCTTATAGTACATGCCAGGTGTGCCAGACACAGGTTTGAACTCACGCTCCCGCTCAACCACCCTGCTGTACTCTTCGTCTATATCGCTCTCTTCAGAGCTGTCCTCAAGTTTCAGTTTCTTGTCCTTGTGCCAGAGTCGAGAGTTGAATGTTGGGGCTTTGGCTATCTGGCCTAAGGGATCTGTCCTCTGTATTATAACATAATAAAACAAACATACTTTGAATTTGACATACATATACAAGAATGATGACAAGAATTCTTTTTAGATCATGTATGCTCTCAACTTAAATGCCCATAGGGTTAATAAAAGGGCAGTTACCAGCTAAATACAGCATACCACTTCTGTAGAAAATTGATCAAGTGACCACCCAGGTGCGTAGGAAGCAATGTGAAATTGGTATGGTCACCGGTCAACTATTCCAGGACAACAAGCAAAGGTCTAGGTATCAGACTGCTGGAGATGCCCTGAAATCACATTTTTTCCTTTTCTTCAGATCCATTGTAGTTTTATTTCCTGAACAGTCAACATGTGCACATTCATTTTGTTGTTAAACATTAAACTGGTTCGACTTTTGATTTATTTTATTTCAGTTTCAGTTGATAAACAATTATGAAAGGTTAGATTTGTGACTATTATAATTGACCTTTTTGGCAGGTCGGGAGAGAAACATTTTGGAGGGGAATACACAAAAACGATGCATACCTTCAAAAGGAAGGAGCACATGAAATTAAATTTGTACTGTGGGTATCTGAATTACAAAAATATTTAAGTATTTATTTATTTATTTATTTGATTGGTGTTTTACGTCGCACTTGAGAATATTTCACTTATACGATGGCAGCCGGCATTGTGGTGGGGGGAAAACCGGGCAGAGCCTGGGTGAAAACCCATGACCAGGTTGCTCGCAGACCTTCCCATGCTCATGGTGGCTGGAGAGGAAGCCAGTATGAGCTGGACTTGAACTCACAGCAACTGCATTGGTGAGACGCTCCTGGGTCATTACGCTGCTCTAGCATGCTAACCAACTGAGCCATGGAGGCTCCTAATATTTAAGTATATATCAAAAATGTCAATATGATTGGAATGTCCCAAAGTAAGATCAACATCAAACTCAAAATAAATTTATCAGACATGCATACATCCCAATACTGTACTTCCATCGTAACAACAGGTGGTCCCAAATACCCCCACACCAAATTATATTTTCTTTTCTTCTTTAAGATCTTGCAGAGTTTTATAAGATATCATTTTCTTTCTTTTTTGTGTTCTCTTAAAATTATTAAAATTAAATTATTATTAAAATTAAAAATGATTTAAAATTATAAATGTTTTCTCCACAGACTGAGGTTCCATACCTTCTCTGAGAGTTTGACTTTCCTGGTGGAAGCCTCAGACTTGGCTGGGGCAGTCCCTGAGGAGCTGCTATGCACACTAATACTGGAGTTGCTGCAATAAATGACACAGGCTTAAGAGTTTGTTTAAAAGATTCACTAAATACACTGGTGCTGGAATCCCTGGACTATGAGATAAATAATGGTTATAATTACAATTTAATTTAATACTTTATTCATTAACTGAAAATTGTACTCTGCCCCAAAAGGCCTACATATTTACATGAACATCTCACTAGTCTCTTTATTGTGTAACAGTTTGCCACATCAACACATGTGTTGCCTGCCAGCATTATGGTATATATATATATATATATATATATATATATATATATAAATACACACACACAATGACCCGGGAATTATTAGAACATACAACAGTGTTTACATTGTTTTGAGATTTAGCGTTACAACATTATGGTGACCGTAACGCTGGTGTGGGGGGACATCATTGTTTTAATGACACTTGAGGGCTAATCAATTCAATTTATCACAGGCAGATAGATGTACATGCAATCATCATTATGAATTTTATTTCCTAAAATATTTAATGCAGTAGATTTTTAAAGTTTGTGAACAATTTTCAGTATAGCACATAGCACATTTCAGTATAGCAAGTACCTACTCATGTTACAATGCTCTGACTACCCTATGTCTTCTAATTTTTGGGATGCCTGGTCTGCTCTTTTTGGCCTGTATACAAGTAATTTTTGCAGCAGTATTTAGTTTCTTTTTTCTCGTATGGTTAGATCATCTAGTGAACAGCATACTCCTTCCTTTACTTTTCTGAAAACCTGGGAAAGAAATGTAAAAGTCTGCTTTCAGCACTGCTGACATCTATCCCAAAAATTAGAAAAATTATGGTACACCTCAAGCGCCGTAAAACAAGAGCATTATAGATCAAAGGGAAATTATCATAATGTTGTAAAGTTGAAATTTAAAATTATTGTATTATCTTACCTGGTACTGGGTCCTGGAGCACTAAGGCCGCTCTGTGAACCGGTTAACTCTGGTTTCTCACCATCTTTATACTCTTCCCATCCAATCTTGATGCGGTCAGGGAAGCTGGTCAGTGCTGATGAGAAATGAAGCTCTACTTCATACTCTTTCTGGCCTCCCATATACCTGAAAACAGACCAAGATATACTGTGCATGGAACCAATAATACAGAAAAACAACATGCATACAAGATATGTTCCTTCTGGCCTCCCATATACCTGAAAACAGACCAAGATATACTGTGCATGGCACCAATAATACAGAAAAACAACATGCATACCAGATATGTTCCTTCTGGCCTCCCATATACCTAAAAACAGGCCAAGATATACTGTGCATAGCACCAATAATACAGAAAAACAACATGCATACCAGATATGTTCCTTCTGGCCTCCCATAAAAAAAGACATATATGTTAATTGTCTATACAGAGAAACATACAACCTGCACAACCAGATGTGTTCCATTTCGCGTCCCATATACCTGAACAAAGACTGACATATATGTTAATTGTCCATACAGAGAAACATACAACCTGCACAACCAGATGTGTTCCATTTGGCCTTCCATATACCTGAACAAAGACTGACATATATGTTAATTGTCTATACAGAGAATCATACAACCTGCACAACCAGATGTGTTCCATTTGGCCTCCCATATACCTGAACAAAGACTGATATATATGTTAATTGTCCATACAGAGAAACATACAACCTGCACAACCAGATGTGTTCCATTTGGCCTCCCATATACCTGAAAAAAGACTGACATATATGTTAATTGTCCATACAGAGAAACATACAACCTGCACAACCAGATGTGTTCCATTTGGCCTCCCATATACCTGAAAAAAGACTGACATATATGTTAATTGTCTATACAGAGAAACATACAACCTGCACAACCAGATGTGTTCCATTTGGCCTCCCATATACCTGAAAAAAGACTGACATATATGTTAATTGTCTATACAGAGAAACATACAGCCTGCACAACCAGATGTGTTCCATTTCGCGTCCCATATACCTGAACAAAGACTGACATATATGTTAATTGTCCATACAGAGAAACATACAACCTGCACACCAGATGTGTTCCATTTGGCCTTCCATATACCTGCAAAAAGACTGACATATATGTTAACTGTCTATACAGAGAATCATACAACCTGCACACCAGATGTGTTCCATTTCGCGTCCCATATACCTGAAAAAAGATTGACATATATGTTAACTGTCCATACAGAGAAACATACAACCTGCACAACCAGATGTGTTCCATTTGGCCTCCCATGTACCTGAAAAAAGACTGACATATATGTTAATTGTCTATACAGAGAATCATACAACCTGCACAACCAGATGTGTTCCATTTGGCCTCCCATATACCTGAACAAAGACTGATATATATGTTAATTGTCTATACAGAGAAACAATCAATATGCACACCAGATGTGTTCCTTCTGCCATTCCATACATCTGAAAACAAACTGATATATGTAGTGTTAATACAGAGAAACAACCTGCATACCAAATATGTTCCTTCTGGCCTTCCACATATCTGAAAACTGGCCAAGATATACATAAGATATGTGCAATTAATACAGAAAAAGAAATATGTACATAAAAAAAATACATTACATATACATACATATAAATAAAAAAAAACAATACAGGAACAATGAGGATAACAGCAGAGCAGAAGTTGAAATTTATGCAGGGATTTGGATTATATTTTGAGCACAGGTTCACACTGGTCTAAGAACCAATCCATTACTAATATTTATTTATTTATTTGATTGGTGTTTTAAGCTGCACTCAAGAATATTTCACTTATATGCTAGCAGCCAACATTATGGTGGAAGGAAACAGGGCAGAGCCCTGGGGAAACCCACGATCATCTGCAGATTACTGGAAGACCTTCCCACGTACGGCCAGAGAGGATGCCAGCATGAGCTGGATTTGAAGTCACAGTGACCTAATTGGTGAGAGGCTCCTGGGTCACTGCATCGTGCTGGCACATTGTAACCAAGCAGGCCCCTCATTACTTGTAAATTACGGCAGAAATATGACTAGCAGTTGTGAACTTTCCAGAGGATGTTCGTTACTTAAACAACTCCTATTACCTGGGAAGCCTGATGATCTCAAAGTACAGGTTACACAGCCAATGGTCCAGCTCAGAATTCATTAGCCTTTCCATCATCTCATATGTCTGGATGTTTGGGTCAACTTCTCCTCGCAACAACGCACATTTGTACCTGAGCGAAATGGAACAAAAAAAAAAGGACTTTCAGAACTTAGTATTTGACATAAAAAGTGAACAAATGTTATAATATTAATTAGTACCTTTACTAATTAATATTCTTTTTGTGTAGATGTGTGTAAAGCCATAGCTGCTGGGCATAATCTACCAGTTTTTACCTCAGTTGACTGACCAAAACTTTAAATTATACCTTAATTAATGGTAAGATGGGGAACAGATTTTAGCTAGGGTTACGCCTCCAAGTGAAGAAGTAGCTGGGTGCTGCTTTGGGCTGAAAACTTGCCACCCATGCTATTTAACTTCTATGATCAAATTAGCTAGCAGTCCATTTCTCTGTCTTGTCAAATTTTTCTTGAACGTTTCAAACAAAAGTGTCTTGTGGGTAATCATAAAGGTTGGCACAAACCTGTAGTTAATGACAATTTGGTCAGCATAGGGTCTGCCTACTAGATCTGACTACTTGTAGTGAGACTGGACAAGAACTAAAATGTCGGCAGGTACTCACTTTCCCTGGATGACTTCAAACTGCCCGTCACAGATGGGGAACGCCCCCCAGGCTACAACGCGGTCTGTCTGCACAACGGAGCCACGTAGCAGGAAAAGTTCAAAGACCAGTGCCATGCCTGGACGCAGCGACGGTTTGGAGGGAAGAACTGTAAACACATTTTGGTCAACCTGGTGGCAGGAACACAGACATAATTAAACGTAAGGTCAATATGCCTTATTAAAATCTTGACACAGTTTTTGTAAACTCAATTTACCCTAAATGACCTAAAATTTCGTTTTCGTTTACTCATTTTTCCAGATTCTGGATGTTCTACTGATTTGAGAAAGGTGCTTTGAGAGGTGTTTGGAAGGTAGGATGATATCCAACTGGGAAAATGTGAATTTTAGCAACAGAAATAATATCTCATGACATTTATTTGCCTCCAAACATGCTCCTTTGTGGTAGAATTGTTAGGTCATCTATGGTAATTCATTTTTTTACTAGTGTTTAACTCCATGAGTGACATCAGTCAGGTTTATGAGCGGAAAAACCCCCCAGAATAAACCTTGTCTGCCAGGTATCTCAGACAAATCTAAGAATAAGTACATGTTTTTAGTTATTTATAATTTTTGTTTAACACGTACATGGATAAGACACAAGAACTTATTTCAAAACACCAGAAAATTACCTGATGAAAATTAGAGCGTCTAACAAAAGGCATGAATATTGCTTTTGCTTAAAATAGAGCTCCTGCAATGGGTCTATTTCAATCAATGTTACCATAAGCCATTTCAGGTTACCATTAGCCATTTCAAGTTACCATTAGCCATTTCATGTTACCAATAGCCATTTCACATAACAATTAGCCATTTCACATAACAATTAGCCATTTCATGTTACCATTAGCCATTTCAGGTAACCATTAGCCATTTCAGGTAACCATTAGCCATTTCATGTTACCATTAGCCGCTTCAAGTTACCATTAGCCATTTCATGTTACCTTCAGCCATTTCACGTTTCAGGTTACCATTAGCCATTTCAGGTTACCATTAGCCATTTCATGTTACCTTTAGCCATTTCACGTTACCATTAGCCATTTCACGTTACCATTAGCCATTTCACATTATCATTAGCCATTTCACGTTACCATTAGCCATTTCACATTACCATTAGCCATTTCATGTTACCATTAGCCACTTCACGTTATCATTAGCCATTTCAGGTTACCATTAGCCATTTCAGGTTACCATTAGCCATTTCATGTTAACTTTAGCCACTTCATATTTCAGGTTACCATTAGCCATTTCAGGTTACCATTAGCCATTTCATGTTACCTTTAGCCATTTCATATTTCAGGTTACCATTAGCCATTTCACGTTACCGTTAGCCATTTCAGGTTACCATAAGCCAGGAGCAAATGAGCGTTTAGGAGTACACTCTAGTTTCAAATGCAAACACGCATGATAAAAACCGTATTACAGCAAGAAGGCAGCAATTACTGACCAAACACACACATTGGTTAATTTTGATTTCTTCAATAATTACAGCCATACAGATGAAACGTTTCCTTAAAAACTGACCAATTTAGTACAGTGTAGACATGAACTGTGGATAGCTTTGCATGAATCAGCCATAAATTTTGCACATCATATACTTTCTCAGTTCTTGGGTCGTTTGTGTTGAATGTCATGTTTGAAATTAGCTTTGTGATTATTGACCTGGGTTGTGGGCTGGTGTGTGAATGCCTGTTTAGACGCATGGATACTAGACAGCTAGAGTCGTGTTTTCTGTACAACTCACCTTCATCTCAACGTTTGAGAAGTTTCCCTCATGGAAAAGTGGCAGAGTGGCCCCTGACCAAAGTTGACCCTTCAACTTTGACCACCGCATCACATGACCTCCCAAACGGTTGTAAAGCGAGGCGGTGAGGACATAGCGTCCAGCTGAGAATAGAAAGTGGAGGTTAAGGGTGATTACAGATAAATCCAATGTCACACACACCAGTGTTAATTTGACTGAACATACCTAAAAACTGTCACTTATACTCCATACTGCAGCTCTGTTTTACGGGTGGAGAAAGACAGAAGGCTTGGGAGCAAACTACCAATGTCTAGCAAATGACAAACAAACCTAACATTTGAAGTTTGAAGTTAATAATTTGGATATAGTAAGTATCAGAAAAAGTTGTGCACATGCGGTTCCATTAGAAAGGTCCCTTCGGCAACGGACTTCTGAAACCCACCTATCATGAATACATTGATGTATTTGATGAAACCATAAGACAATTAAGTGTGTTTGGAATTTGGTTTAAACATTCAATCAACTTCAATAAAATCCTAATGATCACCTATATAACACAATCTCAGATCTGCAAGAATATCATTTCTGTTCCTTACCAGGTAATTTGTCTTTAACGCCTCTAAGACATTTGACCTTGACCTGAACAGGTTGTGGTGCACGATCCCAGTCCAGCTTCCAGCGGCGCCCCCTACTTCCTCCATACACACCGTCAGACACTGTCAGATCTCCATACAAAGTCTACAGAAGGTGAAAAATTGGTTTATTTATAACTTTATACAGTGAATTTGTTGATATTGATTTTTTGTGCATGAAGGCATCTCAAAATATTGCAGTGAGAATTAAAGCATGTTAACAAGAATACATTATCAATACTTTCTGGGGTTATTTTTCAAATACTGCATTACAGTTTGTAAAGGCACCAAAGGAATGGAGTAAGCTTCCTTGTGGTATCAAATTTATTTATTTATTTATTTGATTGGTGTTGTATATGCTGTACTCAAGAATACGACAGCAGCCAGCATTATGGGGGGAACAAATCCGGCAGAAACCCACAACCATCTGCAGGCTGCTGAGAGACCTTCACACATACGGCCAGAGAAGAAGCCAGCATGAGCTGGAATCACGGCGACCACATTGGTGGGAGGCTCCTGGGTCTTTGTGCCGTGCTGGTGTGCTAGTCCCATCAACCACAGAGGCCCGTGTGATATTAAAACCATTTAATGGACATCATTATTTAAATCTACTCTTGAAGAATATTTTCTCGACAGATTGAGATTTTCTTCAATCATCCATACACATAAAATGATCTCCACATATCTTTTTTTCCACAAATGCAGTATGTCTTCTGGTGCAGTATGTTTAACTTCATCTATTACCTTTCTTTCTTTCTCTCTAACAAATTAGTAATGTCTTATAAAGTACCTATCTATATTTTGGTTCTATTATCATGTTTACAATAGCTTTAACGCCTCCATTGGCCCTCTTTCTGTACTGGATATGCTCATCAATAGGAAATTAATGGTTAATAAATTTATCAATCAATCACTCAATCAGTCAAGTGTTAAATATATGCAAGGTTTCTAAACATGACAGTTCTTAAGCAGTCTATTAGTGCCCCATACCTTTAGAAATTGCGCCCACACTCCAGCCCTGTTCGTGACACCTCCTCACAAAGAACACATATCTTACCTTGACCTCAGCCTTCCTAGCCTCCAAAGTCCCAACCATCTGATCTTGTGCCTGGCTAAATGCTTTGTTTAGGTGCTCCAGTAAAAGTCTCTCTTTCTGCTTCAATAACTCCTAATAATCAAGATATCAGATTAAAAATTAATTATGATGTGAAAAAAATGTAAATGAAATTTTGCAACCACCCCCACCCCCCTCCCAAAAGAAAAAAATCACTGAACAGCTTCAGTTTAACACTGAGACCACATAAATAATTCCCTGAGAAAGCCAATCAAAAAACAAACAAACAAAAAATGGATTTATAAATATTTCTTGACTGACGCAATATGACTTCAACAATATGGCATATATGAATCCAGTTGTTGTTTCAGGTGCAGGTTTACATCTGAGAACAAAGATCAATGATTTCCTCCTGGCAACCTGGTTTCCTTCTATAAACCTGACCACCTTTATATGAGCATGGCGTTAAACACCAATTAAACAATCAATTAACCAATGAATCAATCAGTCAGTTAACAGAATTCCGAAAACAAGATCAACGCCAAAAACTGGAAATACACACATTTCTTGAGAGCATGCCTAATAACTAAACAGCACTGAACGCATGCACTCACCTCTCTTCTGGCTATATCCAGGCGACGTTCCTTTACAAACTTGGCCACTCTCTGCTTAGTCTCTTCCTCCCTCAGCAACAGGCGTTGTTGTCGCACTCTTGCTAGCTCTGCCTCCTGCTCCTGATATGACACATGCTCATCGCGCAGTCGACGCTCCTCCTCCTGAATATCCTCCAATCGGATGCTGCCGACCATGAGCACGTCATCGCGAATGCCATCCTCAAATTCCTGTACGTACGGGTCGATCTCATCCTGCTCAATCTCCGTCCTCAGCTCCGAGATTTTCTTGTACGTCGTCTTGTGCTCTGGACGCGTGAAGAGTGATGGAGGTGCCCGACGAGCCTCAAGTTCTGTGTCCCCATCTTCCAACGACTCCAGGAGACGATGTAAATCTGGTAACGTTTCATCACGTACTGGGGGTTCTGAGAACAAATATTTCAAATATATATGATCACAAAAGAGTTAACAATCATTAAAACAAGGAAATGGCACATTAATGGGCACTGGTCAAGATATAAATGTTTGGGGATTAGTGTGTCCCAGTTTATATCAAACAAGTCATCAAAACCCTTGGGGTAAAGCACATGGTTAATAACCATGTAAGTTACACATTAAAATGATCTACTCTACATACTTGTTCTACGAGTTGTAACATCTTAGCAAGCTACTATGAAGTTTGTTTGGAAGGTAGGATGATGTCCCACTGGGAAAATGCTCCAGCTTCAAGAGACATTTTTTTTCTGGCATTTATTTGCCTCTTAAAATGCTATTTTTTTGGGCGAAATGTTAGTACTGGTTCACCTGCTGTCAGTACATAAGACTTGAGATGATGGAAAGACTGATGAACTCTGAGCTGGTCCACTGTGATTAATCATCACATTTCTGAGGTACATTCTCCGAAAAACTGAAGCTCACAACTACTGTCATATTTATAGCCTCCATGGCCGAGGTGGTTAAAGCATGCCAGCATGATGCTCTGACCCTAGAGCCTCGATCTCAAGAATGCCATTGCTCTGAGTTCAAGTCCAGCTCATGCTGGCTTCCTCTCTGTCCATGTGTGGAAATGTCCGTCATCAACGTGCAGATGGTTGTGGGTTTCCCCGGGCTCTGTCCAGTTTCTTCCCACCATAATGCTGGCCATCTTCGTATTTAAGTGAAATATTCTTGAGTACAGCATAAAACTCCAAATAAATAAATAAATAAATAAATAAATAAATAAACCATACTAAGTTTTAGTTAGGTTCAAAGGGTATCTCACCATAAAGCATCTCCTCTTCGTTAAACTCAATCCCATAATCCTTCGGGTTCATTTTGGTGAAGTCAGTAAAGTTAAGCTCGGACTTGTCCTGTGGACAATCAAGGTCAAGGTCAACACATCAGAAGAAAAAGTACGTGTTCATCAAGGAATGAAATGCTATATAAAAATGCAAAAAACCTTTGAAAGATTTGATTTTCTTTTTTTTAGCAGTATAACTGGTATGACTTCTGCCAAGGGGAACTTAAATATAAAGAGCAATTTTCTTTAAAGTTACAAAAACTGAGAACAATGGTTAAATATACAGTGAGATTACAATTTTACAGTAAATACATGTAATACTTATACCACATGTATGACACATTGAGAAAAATTAAAAATATACTATTGACAAGGCTCTTTTCTGCTTGGTTTTAGAATAACAAAAAGGCTTGCTCACAAATTATACTATCATTAAGCTAAAAACTTAATGTTTTTTTCCATATCTCGATGTTTGCTACTGCATACGGGGTTATATTTTTTAGTGTTTTTCTTTCAATGACGTCAAAGAATCAATGATTTAATATAAACCTAGGCTAAATATTGCTCTCCAAACCTGCAGTGATCTATCCACAGATGACACACTCCCTTTTGATTTTGACCTTCCATCCACAGATGACACGCTCACATTTGTCCTTGACCTTGCTGATGCTGGCCTGGAACTCTCCATCTCTGCTGATGTTCCTCGCTTTGACACACTTGACATATTGCCTGTCTGTGGACTTGCTATATCTGGGGCTTCTGAGGCGGACATATCGGCTGTGCCTGGGTTTGACCCCACTTCCATTCCAGATGGTGTATCTGAGGAGATAAAATCTGCCTCTTCAGAAGGGGCTTGATCTTGTCTTGGCATTTTTCTGCGACTTTTTAGTCTCTCCTGGGAGGCTCCTCTTACAGGGCGTCTCCCTAAAACAGAAACATTTGTAAGCTTAAAAAAAGTGTGAGAAGATTTGATCATTAAAAAAAAAAAAGAAAACACAAAATGTCAGGAATTAATAAATAATAATTAAATAATATTGTTATCATGATTTCACAGAACAGCAATAACAGAACCAGAAAACCAAGAAAAATAATGAATTTCCTTGCGTTATACCTATCAATATTTCATGATAAAGCCAACCAAAAACTGATACACACATTAGCATTGATTTTTACCACAGAAAAGACTTTTATTTTAAGGACAGTTTAGTTTTAATCACCGGTCACGATGTTATTTACATAACAAACATTACAACATTTACAGAACTTTGTTTAAAGAATCTTCAATTTGAAATATTATTTTTCCCATAAAGCTCCAACAAAATTAATGAAGTTTATTCATGCATAATACAACCCACCTTGTTTCTTGGATGCACTTGCATCTGCCATCCTGAATAATTGATCGCCTACACCTTAACTGTCAGCTGAAAAAATATGAAATCTAGTGTCAATTAACGTAGTAATTTTAATTTCATTAAATATTTACAATTAGATTCCAAACCACTGCAGTGCCATTATATACATGCAAACAGTTATATCGTGAACAACTTTTAGTCAACAAAAATGCTACATTTAAATACATTCCTTAATCCATCATATACTACAGGTATAGAATGTAAAATTAGAATTAAAAAAAAAAAAGATGATTTATTACACTGAACATACCAGGTTATAATTTTTTCTCAAATATGACATTTTAAATCTGGTCACAGCTCATCATTGTTTTCTCAGTAGATCTATTATCACTACTTGCCTGTAAACACAAAATCAACAGTATGAATTGTTTATTAACGCTTGTAACCACCACTGCTGTTGTGGATATGTGTTTTATACCATGAGAATATGAGGATGTGCAAAACAACCTTGAAAACCAACGGAGGTAGTATATATATAATAAATAAAAAATAAATAAATAAAAAAATGAATAAATATGCTCGCTTAGTATTGTCATCTTCATCAAAATGTGAGCACACACACCTAATGAATGCTCTTCATATGAAGTAAAACCCCAAGTATACATACTTACATATTACATCATACTACATCACCTTATTTGATGTTATATTACAGGTAACAGTGAAGATGAGTACGGCATCAGACAAATCGACATGAAGGTAGTATATATATACATATATATATATATATACATATATATATATATATATATATATATATATAGTATCTATTAACTCTGAAGTCAATAATGTTAGATGCGCTGTTTAGCTGAGTATGCAGCAGATGAGATGTATATGTATGTATGCTTGGGGTTTAACATCATAATAGGCAAATTTTCTGTCATATACGATGACGACGAGTGTCTTCTTGTGGCAGGGCGATGATGCCAAAGCGCTGTTGTCACTGAAGTATCATGCTGAAGACACCAGGCATGAAACCCCACAGGAGTCACATTATGCTGACACTGGGCCAACCAGTTCTGTTTCCTTTCTCTAACCTCTCAGTGCTGTGCACCATGCCAGTGAGCAACAAGTGCCATTTTTGTTATGACATCACCAACTTCACCATTTCATTATAGATGATATCTGACACAAAACAACTTCAACTTGAACATCACATGTTCTTCCTCCACACGGTCACACCATATGTTTATCTGAGACCTACTGAAAAATCGAACTAGTAACTTAATGATGACAGCATTACATAATTACATAATACATCAATTAAATTATCACAGTGTATACACCGTTGGGTACATGTGGCCAGCACATGATCTCTTAAAATTCCACGGCTGATATGTGATCGACCGTGCTGTGTAAACATTTCTCAACAAACATCCAAAACAGTTTTACTTATAAACGCTCTAAGTCGAAATGGTGTACGTGCTATTAAATGGGTCATTGTTGTTGTTGGTAATGTTTATACTGCAACACTGATGCACGATACTCACACTCAGACAACATAGATTAAAATTTCGAGCTTACCCACGCAAAATTAATCGTTTGATGGATGTGGGCAACCGAAGAAGGTACAAAAATGTTTCAGATCCTATAGTACCTTGTCCCTACTTCCTGTTTGTGTCTTCAGATTTTCTTGGCAAGCAGCCAAACTATAGATAAAATCGGCTCCAAACCGCTGTCACATTATTTTCGCCTCGTCCGCCATTTTCAAACGTCGCTGTAGCGACAATGACGTCAGAACAAGCACCGACTTGCCCAGAATCATCTCTCGTTAGTTGTTTTCCGACAGAGGGCGTATAGCACATCGTTTACATCCGGCATAACACAACGTGCCAAGACAGATAACAAATTTAACGCGCTGCAAATATTGAACTTCGTTTTTCAAAGGGTGTCTTTGTGCAGGTTGTGATGACAGTTGGTTTGCAGTGATGACCAGTCAGCATCGGATTCAACAATATATGGAGAAGCACAAGATCACGCGCTTGTTTTGAGGTATGCCTCACGTTACCCTGTCAAAAATAAACCGCAAAATCACTGCTCACGGTGGCAGACGATCCAGCTAGTTCTGCCAAACATGTCGTATCGGCATCGTAAACAGTGTGCATGGCATAGCCTAATTTACACATCTGATCTTGGTTTGCATAATGTATTAACATAGATACGCCGAAAACAACAGAGAAATCGCATATTGTGCCTTAATTGATGGATCAAGAAGATTTTGGTTTTTATTGATTTAATTTAAGACATTTAAGTGATTTGATCACTTATATTGCAGGGAGCTAATGGAATGTCATTTGTTGTCAAAAATCTTAAAGTAATATTTTGGTGAGGCATGCGTATGGTTTTGAAGTTTGGTAGAAAAGTTTATAGCAACACTGTGGGTTGTTACCTGAGAGCATGGAATGTCAACAGCTACATACTTTATTTTGGGTATTCAAATGTAAGTATATTAAGAGTATTTTGATATTTGAACCACTATACTGGTATCACAAATGAATTTCGCTGTGGTAGAGGGGCTCAGCCGGGGCCATACTGCATCCTTGAAGCATGCTTTGCATTGTGTTCCAGCGTTGGCACTGGCATGACTGGTCAGCTACAGGAATATATATATATAACATAAATTCCTGAAGAATGTAACATTCTCGCTAAAAGTCATTCGTTTTCCTAATTTGCTTTATATTTCAGGATCTCATGAACAAAGTGATTCATGATCAGCCGGATGAACCTCTTCTGTACCTCATCAAAGTGCTCTGTAAAAAAGCAGGCAAAGATGTTCCAGCCGTAAGTCTTAATGTAGTCTGAGATTTTTCTAACATTCAGTCTGGCAGAAAGTTTATTCTGCCAAGGATGGCCCCCCAAACCAATTAACGCATTCCTGATGCAGTTGCTGTGGATTTTGTTACAGCAGCGTTTATTGCAAAAATGATCACCCATCAGATAACATCCTCATGGCTTTAAGTTTGCTGTTGGTTTGTTGCATCCTTGGCCTAAATGTACCAAGCATACAATAAACATTCATTATAAAAACAAAATTATCAAGACTCCACATTAACACTTTAAAGGGTGGAGGCAAAATAAACGTTAACTAAACAGTTATAGTTAAGTTATAAGGTTACAGTCTATTTCTATTGATCTGATAATAAACAATTTGTATGTAGTTTTTTGGTTCAAAAATGTAAGCTAAAAAGTCTGCTCTTGCTGCATGAAAATTACTTAGTCAGACTATATGGAGAGTGCAACCCATTGAATCTGTGGCATGTTCAAAAGTAACCACGTGCACACCTTGTGAGGTAATAAAACGATGAAACATGTTAACTAGCATGCCCTCCTTAGCATTGCAGCTCAATTTGTGTCTGCATCAATGCTCAGTTTTAGTTTGCCTCAAGCTCAGTTTTTGTTCGCATCACACCTCAGTGTTTGTTTTCACTAGAGACCATTATATATTTGCATTACTGCTCAGTTTTTGTTTGCATCACAGCTCAGTTTTTATTAGCTCCTCAGCTCAAGAATTATTGGCTTCAAAAATCAGTTTTTGTTCCTTCACAGCTCAGTGTTTGCAGTACAAACCAGTATATATTTGCATCATTGCCAAATGCATCGTTTTCATTGCATTTATTATCACATTTATTAGGTTTTTGAAAAAAAGGGCCGGGCTTTTATTTGTGATTTATGTGTTTTCAGGAAGCAAAGTTAAGCCACCTCAGAAGAAGTACTTCAGACTTGCGTAAGTTCCTAAGACTTTAATCTACATTATAAATTAAGCTTACTCTGTTAAGTGTTAAATTTAACTGTCAGGAAAAAAAAAACAAAGTTTTTGAAAGGGAAGTGTTTTGTAAACACGTTTTCACATGATCTCAGGATTGAGATGGTTATCAAAATCTACAATTACTTTTGAAAGCTTTGTAAAATGCTCATTTTTATTGGTTGAGTTGCGGAGACTTCCATGGCCAAGGGGGTTACCACGCTAGCTTGGCACAATGACCCAGGAGCTTCTCACCAGTGCGGTCGCTGTGAGTTCAAGTCTGGCTCATGCTGGTTTCCTCTCTGGCTGTATGTGGGAAGGTCTGCCAGTGACCTGGGGATGGTTGTGGGTTTCCCCTGGGCTCTGTTCACTTTCCTCCCACCATAACTTATCCTGCAGGCTTATCAGTGAGAAATTATTGAGTAAGAAAGTAAGACACCAATCAAACGAATAAATAATAGTTGAGTTGCTCCCCTTTATTTTGAAACAGCCTTTGTAACTTTGGTTAGGAGTTACAGTGTATACAGGGATAGCCCTGCTAGAGAAGTGTCGAGTTCAAACTCTTTCATTGCTGAAAGTGAAAAAAATGTTATGTTACCATGTAATTTATGAGAAATGTTAGGCAACTATTTATCATTTCATGTAGAATAACATAGGCATCTGAAAAAAAAATTCACATGAAGTTATTTAGAGTAGACGATCAATGGAGAAAACTAGGAGCTGAGGCTTTGCGAACTTCAGAAGTTCCCCAAGAAAAAGGGTGTCTATTGTGCTTACAGCATGCCCAGAACACGGAGTTACAGGTGATCAGTAAATTTATGTCAACAAAAGCTATCTAACATTTTTGACAAATCACATGACAGAAAAGGACTTTTTTTTACCTTTAATGACAAAAGAGTTTGATGTCAAACTGCCATGTTGGCAATAATAATCTCTGTTCCATTTGATCTTTGAGATCACAGTTACCAAGGACTAAACAGAAGTAAAGCAAATATGGTTTAAAATGGAGTTCCATGGTGTTTATTTTGTGTAGCCAGAGCACCGCCCAGTCCCGAGCAGTCCAGAAAAAATCGCAGTGGTAATTCGGGCTGGGCATCCACCAGTCCTGGTGAGTACTGTCATTAATCCTTGCCAATAAACAATTTGTGAACATTTAATAAATGACAAATCATAATCTATTACAATCAAGTAAAAGTGGAAACCCAAATCAGGTAATGCACAACTGTACACGTTGGCTTGATCCAGGAGTGCATGTGCACTGTTCATCCCAAATTGTCAGATTGTGGTTTAATGTCATACATGTATAATTTAGGGGTCCTCCGTGGCTGAGGGGGTTAGCACTCCAGCACGGCGCAACGACCCAGGAGTCTCCATGGCTGATGGGGTTAGAACGCCAGCACGGCGCAACGACCCAGGAGTCTCCATGGCTCATGGGGTTAGAACGCCAGCACGGTGCAACGACCCAGGAGTCTCCATGGCTGAGGAGGTTAGCATGCCAGCACTGTCCTCTCCACTCCTACATGGGGAGGCCTGGCATCAACTTGCGGATGGTTTTGGCTCTGCCCGGTTTCCTTCCACCATAATGCTGGCCACTGTCGTAAAAGTGAAATATTCATTAGTACATTGTAAAACGCCAATAAAATAAATAAATGTGTATAATTTAAGGTTGGAGAAATGGTAGGCCTAAGTGTATATGGGTATCTAACTATGTGATAACTGTTTAAAACCAAGCATCTGAATCTTCAGTCTACAGAAGGATTTGAAGCATTTTTTTAAAGGAGAAGAAAACTTCAAAACATGACACTATTGGCTGAAAAGGGCACATGTTTTTCTGTCTGGTGGTGCCTGTTGCATAATTTTGCGATTTTTCCTCGCCATACACGTACAGTCTGAAAATGGCAAAGCTGGTGTAAATCGCAGAGTCCATCTCGTCCTCCATCTTTAACACTCTGTAATTTATGCTGGGGGTGCATTGTCTCTCAGCCATTGAGAGTCTTTAAAACTGCCGGCTTGTTTGTGTAAACTCGGAACCTACGTCCAACATTCCGGTTTCCCGGTCGTCAGGTGGAAAACAAACTGTACTGTACACTACGTTCTGGGAAGAAGAGTTCTACCAGAAATGTACGAACTGCACTTCCGGCAGTTTTCAACAGCAATTCTCCTCCTGACTCAGAAGACTTCAGGACTAGTTCTTGGGCAAAATGTAGTCGTCCACAGCGGATTTTGGTGCTGACTTTATTTATAATTTATCAAGTTGAAGTACATATTAAAATTTTTTTATGGCATGCACCTGTGAGTAAATGCATACTCTTTTCAATGGTGTTTGTTTGATATTTAAGTTTTTTCTCCTTTAACCAAGAATTTTGCATGTACAAACTTGAGCATTTCCTAGTATTTTGCATATATGCAAATGCTGCTGTTGCATACAGGAAATAATTCTTGAGTACGGCGCAAAAACACCAGTCAGATAAATGAGTACGTGTATGTACAGGAACATTGTGGAATGTGTTTTGTTTTTTCACTCAGACCCAGTGGGGCGTTCCTATGATCGACCTTGGATGGCAAACACAAAGCGAACCAAATCTAAGAAACCCGCAGAATCTGATGATCCAATAAGACCAGGTAGGTATATATAAGTAAGTGGTATATCGCAAATCAGACAAGAAAATTGGTTAGATAAGCCTACTTGTTGGATTTTGTTGTTTCTGTTGTTGTTTTCAAGATTAAATAATTGCACCTTAGAGCACGGTGCTCAGTTCACAACACAATGATGTTATATTACCTTTCGTGTTGCACCAATTCCTCCAAGGACGGGTTCTATACCAGGTAAAACATTGAGGCGTATATGTAAGTTGCATATATCAAAGAGTTGAATGCACAAGTAAGTCAATAAATTTGCATTGTTTGACTACAACAAAGCTGCTCAGAGAAATTGATGGTTTATTTTGCTAATTTAATCTTTCAAACGCCTACATGTAATGAGTACTGTATTTCAGTTAAAGTTTGGCATGGAAAAACACACTTTCAGAAGCATGTGAGATGATACTTCTCATGCCAACATTTAAGTTTATCTGATAAGGAATTAATTTTATTACAAATTTTAGAAAATGATATTTGTGATGATCAGGTGCATGAATCAGTCAGAATCAAGCAAAATATATATCTTGAAAAATGGTGAACTTCAGTTTATTTATTTATTTGATTGGTGTTTTGCGCCGTACTCAAGAATATTTCACTTATACGACAGCCAGCATTATGGTGGGAGGAAACCGGGCAGAGCCCGGAGGGAAACCCACAACCATCCGCAGGTTGCTGCCTGACCTTCCCACATACAGTCGTGGTGAACTTTAGGCGACTATTGTAAGTACCATTAATTGTATGTCTGTGTTAACTTTTCAACGTTTCTCAATGTTATACAGTGACTTATTTTTATTGTTTAGAGACCACTTTTTGTTTTCATCTGTTGTTTTTTTTTGTTTGTTTTATAGGTTGTGCTCGTATTTTCATCGTTCTAGCCTTTTTTTTTTTTTTTGTACCTGTCCACCATTGTCTCATCATTAGTTTATACAATCTTACGATCTTCATGTATAATCATGTCTCATTCATTCATTATACTTCACGAACTTCACTTCATCTTATCAGTGTTTCCCTTTAAACAATTATCACAGGCTAAGCTAAAAACAATATTGATTTAAGAAAATTTATAAAAGTCAGAAAAGAGCAAGAAAAGTGATTTGGATGAGACTGTTACCACAGAAAAGCATTAATTCATAACAGTATCTGAGGTTTTCAAAAGAAATACCTGAACCAGCCTATGAAAAGTTTTATTGAAAATCATTTAATCCAATTTAAAATTGACTTCTTCAAAATAATCTCCCACAGCAGCTACACACCAATGCCAACATCCTTTCAAAAAGCACACCTTGAAGTCATTTTTTGGAATCCGGTCCATTGTATGAAATGCCAGGGCTTAAAAGTACAAATATCGCAATAAAATTTGTCACAAGTAAGATATTTAGATGAAATCATCTATTTTTAGTTTATGTATCTATTTTCACCTTTGCCCAACTTTTGAACTACACATGCAGTCAGGGTATTTTCTATTCTCAAGTCGTCGTCATATGACTGAAAAATTGTTGAGAACGACGTTAAACCCCAAGCACTCACTCTATTCTCAAGCCTTGTATAAAATAAACGCATTTGTCGAAATGAATAATGGTGGCCGTGTCACCACACTGTTGGTCTCTGTCGTGTAAGTGAAATATCCTTGACTATGGAATAAAACTCGAACCAAAAAGCAATGAAAGTAGTACATGTCTCTCTGAGAAGTCATGTTAGGGCTATTGAAACTGTGTTCATGTTAACGTTCTGTTTCTCTGACTGTCAGTCCTGATTGTTGTGTGCTGTTCTTCCTTCAGTGTCTGCGTACATCCGGCCACCTCTTGGACCCACCCTCTCTCCTACCATAAGGAGAGCTTCTCTTGATGAGTTCTTACGCATAAAGCCCATCTCACCAGGTTTAATCTTTGTCTTTGGTCTAGGCATGGGCATGCTTGTGGGACTATCCGCATATATCAAATTCCTTCTGCGTATAAATGATCTCTCACAACTTGTCAGGTTTTACATTTGTTTTGGGACTAGGCATGGGCATGGTTATGGGACTATCCGCATATATCAAATTCCTTCTGCATATGAATGATCTGTCACAACTTGTCAGGTTTTACATTTGTTTTGGGACTAGGCATGGGCATGGTTGTGGGACTATACACATATATCAAATTCCTTCTGCATATGAATGATCTGTCACAACTTGTCAGGTTTTACATTTGTTTTGGGACTAGGCATGGGCATGGTTGTGGGACTATACACATACATCAAATTCCTTCTGCATATGAATGATCTGTCACAACTTGTCAGGTTTTACATTTTTTTTGGGACTAGGCATGGACATGGTTGTGGGACTATACACATATATCAAATTCCTTCTGCATATAAATGATCTGTCACAACTTGTCAGGTTTTACATTTGTTTTGGGACTAGGCATGGGCATGGTTGTGGGACTATACACATATATCAAATTCCTTCTGCATATGAATGATCTGTCACAACTTGTCAGGTTTTACATTTGTTTTGGGACTAGGCATGGGCATGGTTGTGGGACTATACACATATATCAAATTCCTTCTGCATATGAATGATCTGTCACAACTTGTCAGGTTTTACATTTGTTTTGGGACTAGGCATGGGCATGGTTGTGGGACTATACACATATATCAAATTCCTTCTGCATATGAATGATCTGTCACAACTTGTCAGGTTTTACATTTGTTTTGGGACTAGGCATGGGCATGGTTGTGGGACTATCCGCATATATCAAATTCCTTCTGCATATGAATGATCTGTCACAACTTGTCAGGTTTTACATTTGTTTTGGGACTAGGCATGGGCATGGTTGTGGGACTATACACATATATCAAATTCCTTCTGCATATGAATGATCTGTCACAACTTGTCAGGTTTTACATTTGTTTTGGGACTAGGCATGGGCATGGTTGTGGGACTATACACATATATCAAATTCCTTCTGCATATAAATGATCTGTCACAACTTGTCAGGTTTTACATTTGTTTTGGGACTAGGCATGGGCATGGTTGTGGGACTATCCGCATATATCAAATTCCTTCTTCATATGAATGATCTGTCACAACTTGTCAGGTTTTACATTTGTTTTGGGACTAGGCATGGGCATGGTTGTGGGACTATACACATATATCAAATTCCTTCTGCATATGAATGATCTGTCACAACTTGTCAGGTTTTACATTTGTTTTGGGACTAGGCATGGGCATGGTTGTGGGACTATACACATATATCAAATTCCTTCTGCATATGAATGATCTGTCACAACTTGTCAGGTTTTACATTTGTTTTGGGACTAGGCATGGGCATGGTTGTGGGACTATACACATATATCAAATTCCTTCTGCATATGAATGATCTGTCACAACTTGTCAGGTTTTACATTTGTTTTGGGACTAGGCATGGGCATAGTTGTGGGACTATACACATATATCAAATTCCTTCTGCATATGAATGATCTGTCACAACTTGTCAGGTTTTACATTTGTTTTGGGACTAGGCATGGGCATGGTTGTGGGACTATACACATATATCAAATTCCTTCTGCATATGAATGATCTGTCACAACTTGTCAGGTTTTACATTTGTTTTGGGACTAGGCATGGGCATGGTTGTGGGACTATACACATATATCAAATTCCTTCTGCATATGAATGATCTGTCACAACTTGTCAGGTTTTACATTTGTTTTGGGACTAGGCATGGGCATGCTTGTGGGACTATCCGCATATATCAAATTCCTTCTGCATATAAATGATCTGTCACAACTTGTCAGGTTTTACATTTGTTTTGGGACTAGGCATGGGCATGGTTATGGGACTATGCGCATATATCAAATTCCTTCTGCATATAAATGATCTGTCATAACTTGTCAGGTTTTACATTTGTTTTGAGACTAGGCATGGGCATGGTTATGGGACTATCTGCATATATCATATTCCTTCTGCATATAAATGATCTGTCACAACTTGTCAGGTTTTACATTTGTTTTGGGACTAAGCATGGGCATGGTTATGGGACTATCTGCATATATCATATTCCTTCTGCATATGAATGATCTGTCACAACTTGTCAGGTTTTACATTTGTTTTGGGACTAGGCATGGGCATGGTTGTGGGACTATACACATATATCAAATTCCTTCTGCATATGAATGATCTGTCACAACTTATCAGGTTTTACATTTGTTTTGGGACTAAACATGGGCATGCTTGTGGGACTATACACATATATCAAATTCCTTCTGCATATAAATGATCTGTCACAACTTGTCAGGTTTTACATTTGTTTTGGGACTAGGCATGGGCATGGTTGTGGGACTATCCGCATATATCAAATTCCTTCTGCATATGAATGATCTGTCACAACTTGTCAGGTTTTACATTTGTTTTGGGACTAGGCATGGGCATGGTTGTGGGACTATACACATATATCAAATTCCTTCTGCATATGAATGATCTGTCACAACTTGTCAGGTTTTACATTTGTTTTGGGACTAGGCATGGGCATGGTTGTGGGACTATACACATATATCAAATTCCTTCTGCATATAAATGATCTGTCACAACTTGTCAGGTTTTACATTTGTTTTGGGACTAGGCATGGGCATGGTTGTGGGACTATACACATATATCAAATTCCTTCTGCATATGAATGATCTGTCACAACTTGTCAGGTTTTACATTTGTTTTGGGACTAAGCATGGGCATGCTTTGACACAGGACTTCTTGTACTTGTACATTTAAGGAAAAGAAAATATAAAAATGATGCCAAAATCAGATGAAAGAGCGTCAAAACTTGCAGATATGATCTTTAATATTTTTTTGGATTTTGTTTTTTCAAGAGAAAAGGGTATTTGAAAAATATTTTTGTATGATGGGTATTTGGGACCAACTTTTGGTATTTATCGTTGTTGGATAATAATGTTGTAAATAAGGATGTGATGCTCGTCTAATAAATTTAATTGAATGTAAATTTGTTGTTTATATGGAAATGTATGCATTTAACCTAAATTATGATAATATTTATTAACATGTTAAAAATATAAATATGATGCAAATTGAGGTTAAATACATTTGTTAGCTGAAAGGAACAAATTCTAGTGCAAAAATACTAAACCTGTGTTACATCCTCATTTATGACATTATTAAACAAAGACTATAAATACCAAAAGGTGGTCACAGATACCTACCATACAAAAATTATTTTCAAGTGTCCTTTTCTCCTTAAGGAAAAATCAAAAAAAATATTGAAGGCCACATTTAGGAATAACGTTTCACACTCTTTCATCTGAACTTTATGTTATTTTTGTGTTTTCTCCACCTTTAAACTACTGTAAATCTTCAATCTTTTCAACCACTGAAGCACTTTTTTCATTGGAAGTTATTCATACCATTATTACAAAAATGACACTAAAACTGATTTGTTTGTGTCATTGAAGATGTAAGCTTCATGAAACAGAGCAAATTATTTCTTTGCACCCCATAGTTCTCTCAGAATGTTTCAAAATACTGGTTGCAGAGGCGGTTGAAGAGATTGAAGAATTAGGGTATTCTTGCATATGTTAGAATGATTCATCACGACTTCAGTAACATGGTACTCTGTTAGAATGATTCATCATGACTTCAATAACATGGTACTCTGTTAGAATGATTCATCATGACTTCAGTAACATGGTACTCTGTTAGAATGATTCATCACGACTTCAGTAACATGGTACTCTGTTAGAATGATTCATCACGACTTCAGTAACATGGTACTCTGTTAGAATGATTCATCATGACTTCAATAACATGGTCCTCTAAGGCTTCCCCTAACCAGACATTGGCATGTCATGGTATGGGGACATTTCATCATGGGAAAGTTTAAAGGTTTGATTTATTTATTTGATTGGTGTTTTACACCGTACTCAAGAATATTTCACTTATGCGGCCAGCATTATGGTGGGAGAAAAACGGGCAGTGTCAGGGGGAAACCCACAACCATCCACAGGTTTCTGGCAGACCAAGGTGAACTGCAGTGCTGTTAGCAGAGTGTTAGGCTGCTGCTTTAAGGCAGGACCACTATCAGATGCGATAAATGACATAAAATTTCGCCCATGACAAGAGGTGCAAATTATTGTCTGACTCAAAGAGATCCGTTGATCTTAAAAAGGCATTCTGAGTTAACACTGATATCTGACTAGAAAAATATGTTTCGGCACAAAAAGTAATAAAATGCTTTTTTGGGGGGGGGCGAAATTTTAGGTCATTTGCCTCATGTAAAATAGTCCTGCATTTGAGCCTTAACTCATAAAAGAAATAAAAAACAATATCCTCTTTCTACCTTGGGTATGGGATGCTTTGTGAGCACAAACACATTAAGTAATGTATTCATGAACATTCTCTCTAATCTCTCAGTCTGTAGTGGTCATGGTGGAAAGCCACAACCATCCGCAAGTTGCTGCCAGACCTGGTCATGATGGTATGGTGTGCATTTGGTTTGAGACTCGAGTCATGTGAAGTAAATTTTAGTTAGATATTTTCTCTTCCTCGTAGACTACCGGTCTGAGATGTCTGTTAAGTTAGTTCAGATCGAGTCTTAATGTAATATTGAGCAATATTATTTGGATAAAAGCATCGTATTATTTTCTTTCAAGTAGGGCTTATGGAATGTTTTCAGACTGTACTGAGCTCACATCAAGCCACGTTTTTAACAGCATGTAACGGGCTGTCTGTATTCCGATATACCATTATCTTATACTGGTGCAGGCGCTGCCTATTCTCATAACACCAGTGTATTTTACTGGTGTACTGAAGGGCTGTCTATATTCTGATATACCATTATATTTTACTGGTGCAGGCGCTGCCTTTTCTCATAACACCAGTGTATTTTACTGGTGTACTAAAGAGCTGTCTATATTCCGATATACCATTATCTTTTACTGGTGCAGGGGCTGCCTATTCTCATAACACCAGTGTATTTTACTGGTGTACTAAAGGGCTGTCTATATTCTGATATACCATTATCTTTTACTGGTGCAGGCGCTGCCTATTCTCATAACACCAGTGTATTTTACTGGTTTACCAAAGGGCTGTCTATATTCTGATATACCATTATCTTTTACTGGTGCAGGCGCTGGCTATTCTCATAACACCAGTGTATTTTACTGGTGTACTAAAGGGCTGTCTATATTCTGATATAATATCATCTTTTACTGGTGCAGGCGCTGCCTATTCTCATAACACCAGTGTATTTTACTGGTTTACCAAAGGGCTGTCTATATTCTGATATACCATTATCTTTTACTGGTGCAGGGGCTGGCTATTCTCATAATACCAGTGTATTTTACTGGTGTACTAAAAGGCTGTCTATATTCTGATATAATATCATCTTTTACTGGTGCCGGGGCTGGCTATTCTCATAACACCAGTGTATTTTAGTGGTGTACTAAAGGGCTGTCTATATTCCGATATACCATTATCTCTTACTGGTGCAGGGGCTGGCTATTCTCATAACACCAGTGTATTTTACTGGTGTACTAAAGGGCTGTCTATATTCTGATATAATATCATCTTTTACTGGTGCCGGGGCTGCCTATTCTTACATGTATATACCACGGATACCAATATCATTTACTGGAGCAACAGTTGCCTATTCTCATTTACCAGTAACTATCTATCCTCATTTGCCAGAAACTGTTTGGGGTTTAACCAGATGTTTTAATATGGACTTTCTGTCCTAAAGTAGGGACTGCCTACACCATCATATACATTTGTACCAGTAACTTTTCTGAGTCTACTGTCTTAATATTCCCACATACCAGTAATTTTCCTGGTACAGGAGCTGTTTATGTTCGTATAAACTGTTATTGGTATAAAGGCTGTTTATATTGACACATGATCCTAGTAACTGTCATAAACATTGTCTCTATTCCCACTTACCAGTAACTGTACTTAACATAGGAGCTGCCTGTATTCTCACAAACTGTTCCATATGGAATTCAGACTTTCTTTTCAATATATCGGTATCTTCCGTAAGCTTCTTCTCAAACATTTCTTGCTTTGTCCTAGTTAATGTTCATATTTCACATTTTGCATTTAAAGAAAACTTTTCCTTTTCATTATGCTTATGAATAATAAATGTGTCTTCATTCAGAAATTCAAGTTTAATTTGATTTCTATCTTTCATGTTTTATTTTGTGTTTCAAGCTATTGGTTCTTTATATTTAAACACTTTTTTATGAAGTAAAAGATGCTTTTTTTTTCTTTTGAATATTTAACCCCTATTGATATTTATTGAAGAGAAAGAAAGTAAATGACATTAATTTTCTCAATGCTCTCAGGAAGAAGACAGAAGTCTGAGTGGAATCCCGATACCAAAGTTGTCGCTTCAAACTTTGACGAACTTTTTGATGAAGTGAAGGGAAGTAAGCCATCTCACGCACGTGGTAGGGAAAGACGTAAGCCTGCCCCAGACAACTCGAGAAGAGCTTGGGCAAGCTATGGGCTGGGAGTGAGTTATATTTCGATGTTTTACTCTGTGGATAGAAAGATTAGTGCCCTTATTCATGATGATTTTTCTGTCACTGTGAGTTCAAGTCCAGCTCATGCTGGCTTCCTCACCGGCAGTAAGTGGGAAGGTTTGGTCCTGGGGAACCCCGGGCTCTGCTCGGTTTCCTCCCACCATAATGCTGGCCGCCGTTGTATAAGTGAAATATTTTTGAGTATGGCGTAAAACACCAATCAAATAAATAAATAAATAAATAAATTCCTGTCACTGTTGCTGACATTCACGGACTCGTGGTATGACTTGCGTCCACGAACTTTACTCGGCTTTACTCTCACAAACAAGGTGGTGAAAATATTGCCTAAATAACCTGGACACTCTGCCTTACTGCGACATACAATATGTCAAAAAAAAAACACTTTTTGATATTCACAATTTACTTACATGTATGCTATACTAAATAATAATTATACATAGTATAATTTTAGATTGTTATCAGAGATACAAGTGGTCCTCATGATATCGTCCAATATGCTCATTTCCCCATGCCGCCTCACATTATTTTGAACTTTCATCGTATGATGCATGTAGCTACTGCGGCAGGGGAATGAAGTGGACGTATATGGATACCTGATTCTGTAAGACGGCCCTGAAACTAGAAACAATGTCATCTCCTTCATAACAGAGGGCGTGACTTAAAAGAAGTGTCCTCGTACATGTAGTGTTACAGCATAGGAAAATGCCCATTTGTGAATCAATGTCAGGAATAGTGTATTTGTTGGATTTGAATATTTTTTAGCTTTCCAGATAATCTGGGTCTGTAGAGCTTGTGTGGTGTTTTTTTTTTGGGTTTTTTTTTTCGGTTTTTTTCGGTTTTTTTCGTAACACCAGGACGTACTGGGCACTGATAAAGTGGTAAATGTGGGTCTGTGCCCTACGCATCAGCTAGGGGTGGCCATTTTGTTTTTGCCTGTGCTAGGGCAATCACATGATCTCCAACTCGGCGGCCATCTTACAGAATAGACTTCATTGTCTCTGTTCCATTTGTTTTGGTGCTTTCAGTTGCCAAGCAACCTGAACTTGGCCAGGTAGGCCCACTGCTGAAGTTAAGTTTTATACTGGTAAAATTAAGCTACATATTGGTACAAGATAAGAATGTTGACATCGTTGTTTTGTTCATCACATAATTTCTGTTTTCTTTCCCCCAGGATGGTGAAGAAAACTTATTTACTAGCTCAGGCTACCAGGGTCCCAAGCGATCAGAAACTGAGGATCCCTTGGCTGGGGAGCTAATCTCTCCTCCACACAGGAGAGCTCCTAGAGGGGAGACAATCAAGAAAGAGACGGATTCAACTGTTAGGTAAATTATATTTGGATAAAATTTGATAATATTTTACAGTTGAATGGTTTTTGAATTTTAGGGGATGATTCCTTGAAGAGATTTGTCACTTAAGTCAAAACTTAAAACCGTTGTATAGTAGGGCTACACAGTGTTGTGGGCTACAATTTTGATTTCTTTGTCTTAATATAATGCTTAAGTCTTCTGTATTGTAATCAAATCAAAACTGACCCAAAAGCATTACAAAAATATATGATAATACATCAGATAAAGCAGAGTTCACAGAAAATATTTCACACTATCTGTCTGAAGTTTACTGAGACCAGATAGTGCATCCTGTCAGCATTGAGTAAACTGTGATTGAATAGGGTGTCTTTTGTCTTTGACATGATGTTTCAGTGAGGCAGCACTGCTGCGTCAAGATTAGCATGCATTAAACCGTGTTTAAAAAAGTGGGTGGTTTACCCCAAGAACTCTTATAATATGACAAGTTCTTAAGTATGGTATTATGCAACTATCAAATAAATATAAAAAAAGGTGTGTTTAATTCCTTCGAGTGTAATTATCAGCTGTTTATCTCTTTGTGTTTTTAGTTCTCGCATGAAGGGGCCACGACTGCAAGCCGAGAAACACCGTCAAGAGCTGGAGAAGATAGTGAATGATGCAGATAGACGCTCCACAGACTCTGGTATCTATGACAACGGTGACAGGACCGAAGATGATGACGCCATTGAACTGTTGGGTGAGTGAACAAATAAGGGCAAAGTTTTACAGTAGGTGTTGACAGCTGTTTCTTAATAACATGTAACAAAAAGAAAATGAGCAAATCAAATGAGAAAACCACAACAATCACAGCGCATTACTTAGGCAACATGTACGTGTACTTTATGAAATTAAACAAAGAATGGGTACATTTCTCTGCTCTCACTGTTGTCATCTTGGTGACAGTAAGAGGTCGATGACACTTATGTGGCTGTTGCACAGTTCATCTTTTGTTGATTTATTTATTCATTTATTTGATTGGTCTTTTACTCAAGAATATTTCACCTATACGACGGCGGCCAGCGTTATGGTGGGAGGAAACCGGACAGAGCCCGGCGTAAACCCACGACCATCCGCAGGTTGCTGGAAGACATTCGCACTTACGGCCGGAGAGGAAGCCATCTTCCACGACTTACGTGATTTTACGTTGGTCTCATAACTCTCCTGTGTTTAAGGTATTAAAGTAACCATTAAACCAGGAAGTGACTGTTATCTGACTTCTGTAGCGTAATGCTACCTGTAAGCAACAGTTAAGAATATGGTACATGGGATAGAGTGGACAGATTCACAAATAGGGGAGAGTAGACAGATGAGAATGTTGTATGATGCCAGAATAGTTTATAAGATGGTTGGAGGGTGCCGAAGAAGCTTCAGCTCTATGTTCACAAAAGCGTTGATGAAAACACAGTTCTGATGCAACGTTACAGACAGACAGGGCAGACATCGGACAGGCCAAGAACAGGCAGGCCTAGGGTAACTAGGCCCAGAGAAGAAGGGTACCTGCGCACCTTACACCTGAGGAACTGCTTCCTGACAGTGACGTCATCCTCAATCATTGCCTTAGGTCACAGGGTCAGTAGGCAGACCCGTGTCCAGGAGACTCATGGCTCACGGAATTAGGGCCTATCGACCATTCAGAGGGCAGTTGTTGACAGCCGAACATCGTCGCCAGAGGTTACGATGGGCTCGAATTGTACGCTGTTGGCAGTGACGTGATTGACAATGTGTTGTTTTCGCATATGAAAGCCACCTTTGCCTGTTCCGAACCGATGGCAGACAGCGTGTGAACATAGAGCTCACAAAAGCCTTGATGAAAACACAGTTCTGATTAAAGGACTGGAGTACAGAGCTAGAGGTTAATAGATTTTCACAGGTTTTCACTAGAATAAGAACAATGTCAATGTGTAGGTCTGTGGTCCATGATATTAGTCGTTCATGTATCTGTGAATTTCTTACAACAGAAGATGCTGAGACTTTGAGAAAAGAAGGTGTGGAGAAGGTTCCTAACAAAGGGTACAAATTAAGCAAGGTAAGATCTGGTGAGTGGGGTAAGATCTGTTGAGCAGGGTAAGATCGGGTGAGCAGGATAAGATCGGGTGAGCAAGATGATGTGTGGTGAGCAGCAAAATTAAGGTCTGGTTAGCAAGGTAAACTTCAGGTCAGCATCGTAAGATCTGACGAGAAAGGTAAAATCTTATGAGCAAGGTAAGATCTGTTGAGAAAGCTGTAAGAGTGTTTGACTCCAGCTCTTGCTGTTTCAGTCACAATTTTAACTGGTTTGTCAGATATCTAGCTAAGGTCGGTGGTTCACCCAGAGACGCTCCTGTTTTCTTCACTCATAAACCTAACCACAGTAATATTAGTGAACAATTCATGAGAAAAATGGTCCCCTCTTCAGTTTATTACAAAGGAAATTTAATATTTTAGTAATTACTGACTGTGGTAACTGTATAGTAATATATGTTTTTTTTCTTTTGTAGACCGTGAGACAAGCAGATCCAGAAGTAAAGCTAAATATCAAGTAAGTTTACTTCTAGTGCCATAAATGTACTATGAACTGCATTTAATTCACATTGCATATTGTTAAGAAATAGCATTTTAGTTTTTGTTAAGCAGAGACACTGGATTCAGTCAGTCCATATTCAATCAAGCTCCATTGCATGACACTCTAAATTAAGTTAGTAGAATGATGTGTTAGTGTTAGCCTGTTTTTTTATCCGCAAAAAAAATCAAATCAAATCAGTTAGCTCGTAAGCATGAACTGCTGCGGTTGTGAATTTCATAAAAAATATTGTCAAGAATATTCTTCTTTTACGGTGGAAGATTGTTGAAATTTAATTTTAATGGATTTTTTGTGTTTAAAAAAATGTAGCAGTTGAAAATGGTCAAGCAAATATGCCATGGCATTTTGAGAAAATTTCTTAATGTGTAGGTCAATGTAAACCTATCACAAAATATCAGCTTTGTTTTTTTCATGTGTTACCAGTCAGAAGTTTGTAATGTAATGTGAGTGATGTTATTAAAATCTGTGGTATGCCCTGTTTGGAAGCGGAAAACAGAAATGCAAAGAAACAAAGCAAATGGCTCTATCAGGTGTGATTTCTTTGTTTCAGTCTGTACACAGGAAGTGGGCCCATGCCAAGTGAGCCAGCCAGAGGTATGTACCTTTACACTACTACTTCGAAAAAATTATAAAAATCATATTTGTGATCTCTCCGAAATGGCCTTTCACATGCTTAATAAATATGTCCTCATCATCGCATCAAAGACAAGACGCAGTGAAGCCAGTGTGTGATTCTGGGCAGGTGGTCAGTATATATACCCTAAATCTTCAGCCTTTTCAATCATTCGTACATTCAATATTTTGAAACAATTTGAGGGAACTCTAGGGTGTAGAAATGTAGTTTTATGAAGCTTGCATGTCAAATGACAAAAACGAATCATTTTTAGTGCCATGATAATCATTGAATGCATTATGCATACATTCCAATGAAAAGAGTGCTTTAGTGGTTGAAAAGGTCGAAGATTTACAGTACCTGCATGTCACACTGACCATTATATTTATTTATTTCATTGATGGCTTACGCCATACTCAAGAATATTTCACTTATACGATGGCGGCCAGTATTATGGTAGGAGAAAAACCGAGCACAGCCCAAGAGAAACCCATGGCCATTCGCACGTTGCTGGCAGACCTTCCCACATACGGTAATAGAGGAAGCCAGCATGAGCTGAACATGAACTCTCAAGCAACCACATTGGTGGTAGGCTCCTGGGTCATTGCGCCACCCTGGCGTGCTAACCCTTTTGGCCATGGAGTCCCCCGCTGACCATTATAGTAGGCTTCACTGTTTGATTAGCTATAATTGCTGAGCTGTAAATTTAGTAAATAATCATGTCATCAAGATATCTGGAGTTCCCATAGAAGGGGAGATAACTGTTTATCCCAACATTGATCTTGGACATGATTTATTTATTTATTTGATTGGTGGTTTACACCGTACTCAAGAATATTTCACTTATACGACGACAGCCAGCATTATGGTGGGAGGAAACCGAGCAGAGCCCGGGGTAAACCCACGACCATCCGCAGGTTGCTGACAGACCTTCCCACTTACGGCCGGAGAGGAAGCCAGCATGAGCTGGACTTGAACTCACAGTGACCGCATTGGTGAGAGGCTGCTGGGTCATTACGCTGCGCTAGCGCGCTAACCAACTGAGACACGGAGGTCCCCCAGCTTGGACATGAAATTCCTGTGTTTATCACGCCAACAACAAATGATACTAGTGATTGCAGATGTGTAGTAAATTTTACTTTTCTGTAGAAATTTCTCGTCTTATTATTTCTTTCCAAAGACCTTTTTGTAGATTGTACAGAGATAAATAAATTATTTTTTGATTTGAGGAACTTTCTGGATAAAATTGACATGTACCATTTTATTTAGCATCACTTATTTTACTGAGACATACCAGACCAACAAATAATGACGTGTATAGTTCTATCTGTTGTCATATCCATCAACATAACCCTTCTGTAATAATTCAAAATATGATGACTGATGAAAATATTGTGTATGGTTCAGGTGTTAGCATGTGCTTTGTCATGCTTGACAGTTTTTGTCTGTTTCACCTGTCATGCTGGCGTCCTCTCTAGTTGCACATGAGAAGGTCTGGCAGCGACCTGTGGATGGTTGTGGGTTCCCTCTGGGCACTGCCTGGTTTCCTCCCACCATACTGCTGGTTATCATCATATAAGAAAAATGCCCTTGAGTATGGCGTAAAACACCAATCAAATAAATCTAATAAACCTGTTTTACCTGCTCCAGGTATACGCTATGGTGACCTCCCAGATTTTGATGACTCTGACAGAGATGGCTCTCTGATTGGTAAGTTGTACTGGCAGTCATTTGTCATTGCCATGGTTCAGATGTACTTTCAGTGTTACTCTCTTCCACACCTTCTCAGTGTGTGTTTGTAATTTTGTTTTACAAAGGAAGCATTTTATTTATTAAACAGAATCAATGTTATTGAGTCTAGTTGTACCGTCACTTTGCTCCTAAGACTTTCACTTGTCAATTATTTATTTATTTTTTTGATTGGTGTTTTACTCCGTACTCAAGACTATTTTGCTTATGCGATGGCAGCCAGCATTATGGTGGGAGGAAACTGGGCAGAGCCCGGGGGAAACACACAACCGTCCGCAGGTTGCTGTCAGATGTAGTTAACTAAGTGGTAAATAAATATGTAAGCAATGAAATGTTTTTGGCTCTGATTTTGAAAGACAAAGCTGTATGTTTAACTATTTGAAGATGACAAATAGATGTGTTTATACACATATATTAAGGTCAAAATGTAGATACTTTTTTGTCTTTTTTTGATTGTTTCAGTGGTTATTCAAGTGAATACCTCTGATTACTATAAATCTTTAACCTTTTCAAAAGCGGTTTTGTTCAGTGGAATTTATTCGCACAATTATTATGAAAATGAGACTGTTTGTCATTTGTTTTTGTCCCCACAGATGCCAGCTTCATATAACTGTGTAGATTAATTTACATCCCGTAGGTCTCTCAGAATGTTTCAAAATATTGGTCACATCAGTAGTTGAAAAACTTGATGAATTAAAGTATATAACAGTCTTATATAATAATGAGCATTTTATACCGTTCATCCAGCAAATAACTCATCTAATACATTTTGATAAACTTTGTTTTCTTCTGACAGGAAGCCGTTACACCCCTGAAAGTGATGAAGAATTTGAGAGCGTTTCCCAGGTTACCGGACCTGTAAGATATTAGCATATTCTCTTCTCCTTTCCGGCCGTATGTGGAAAGGTCTTCCAACAACCTGCGGATGGTCGTGGGTTTCTGCCAGGCTCTGCCTGGTTTCCTCCCACCATGATGCTGGCCGTCGTCGTATAAGTGAAATATTCTTGAGTACGATGTAAAACACCAATCAAATAAATAAATAAATAAATCAAATATGTATTCTCTTCTCAAACCCCCAGCCAAGCTGTCAAACAAAGTAATTGGATCAACAACAACAGTCAGTCAAAACAATACATCAACTCTAAAGTGCCTCATTTGACACATTTCACCTATTCAAGTACACGTAATGACATAATTTTTTTAGTCAAAATATTGAGATTGAATGAGCTACTAGTAATATTGAAATAAATTGAGCTTAAGTTTACATTTCTTTATCAGCAGTTTCTTTGAAGTTTACTATTCCTGTTTTCTGTTTAGCGCCACCCCATATGGAACACAGAAGACTCTGATGGTAAGACAAACAAATGTTTAATGATCTACTAAATGTAAACTTTGTATTTTATATTTTTCATGAATAATTCTGTACAGCAATTTCAAACATAATTATGTGTACATGTGGAAATGGTTTTTTTCTTGTCCTTTTGATAATGGCTGCCATACTTCAATTTTCAATAGTCCTCCTTAGAGAAAAACTGCAAAGGTATTTAATCTGAAATGTTGGATAATAGGGGAATTCTGAGTTCGAATATCGAATTCTTCTACCGCTAAAGGTAAAAAAAAGTCCTCTTGTACCGGTTAACAGAAGGACTTTGTTTTTTAAACATCTTTAACGACAAAATTAGTTGCAGTCCGAAACTCCCCTTTTAAAAAATATTTGTTGAATTCACTAAATGAATTCCCCCCCCTACCCGGGCCCCCAGAAAAAAAAAAAACTTTCACAATTTTTTCATAATAACCAGAGAAATATGCTGAAAACAATTTTTTGGAAAAGCACTGAAGTTCATGTGTAATTGAAGGATTAGTGTTTGTGAGTACATGTACCGCTGTCTCGTGAAATCATCCATTTTGAATCATGAGGGCATTGTGTTCTCATTTCCATTCTGTATTGTACATGTTGTATATTGATGTCTTATATTTCCAGGGGAGCCCCCTTTACCCAGACCCCCTCTTAGCTCTCCACACAAGGCTGTTACTATGGCAGCACCCTACAGGTGAGTGTGATCAACCCTTGAATTGTGCAAATTTAAGGACTGTAAAAACTACCCAAAACCTTGTTGGAAAATCTTATTAACATCAGAATGATTGAAGCCTAATTTTGCCAGCGGAATCTTTGCAGATTATGCGTACATCTCCTCTTGATTTTTCAGTACATCTTGCATCAGTCATGATCTCCCATGTAACAAGTCATTCCATAGTTGTTCTTCTCTTTTTGTTTTTTTTTTGTTTTTTTGTCCTAGTGCTTTTGCTGGCAGAGAGATATTGATTGTTAGAGTGTCGCTATGCAAATTACTTGTTCTTGACCAGTGAGGTAGAATCCAACTCTGATTAACTTTTCTGCTCCTTGATCCCATTCTTTTTTTTTGGGGGGAATTTTTTTGTTGTCACCAGATCCACTATTTTATACCCAACAGTAATGTTATTTAGTTCAAAATGTTGTCACTAATATATTGTGTTGTGTCTCCCACAATTTGAAATATAGACAGTTTGCTAAATACTCATAAAAATACATCTGATCTTTTTGATGATGTTACTGTGTTGGGTAAATTAACGTACAAGCAAAAATGCTCTTTTGCCAGACTGTAGAAAATACAGCCTGTCACGTAAAACATTTGCCAGTTGGCATCGGGTGCAAATGGCAGCTGCCTCTTGACTGGGGCCTTATATCTGTAGGGTTGTATATATGTACGTGTTAGGTACAATGTTGATATGTACATGTTGAGGTACAATGTTTATATGTACGTTTTGAGGTACAATGTTTGATATGTACCTGTTGAGATACAATGTTGATATGTACGTTTTGAGGTACAGTCTTGATATGTACGTGTTGCAGTACAGTGTTAATATGTACCTGTTGAGGTACAATGTTTATATGTACCTGTTGAGGTACAATGTTTATATGTACCTGTTGAGGTACAATGTTGATATGAACATGTTGCAGTACAGTGTTTATATGAACGTGTTTAGGTACAATGCTTATATGTACGTGTTGGGGTACAATGTTGATATGTACGTGTTGAGGTACAATGCTTATATGTACCTGTTGAGGTACAATGTTTATATGTACCTTGTTGAGGTACAATGTTGATATGTACGTGTTGAGGTACAATGTTTATATGTACCTGTTGAGGTACAATGTTTATATGTACCTGTTGAGGTACAATCTTGATATGTACGTGTTGAGGTACAGTGTTAATATGTACCTGTTGAGATACAATGCTTATATGTACCTGTTGAGGTACAATGTTTATATGTACCTGTTGAGGTACAATGTTGATATGTACGTGTTGAGGTACAATGTTGATATGTACGTGTTGAGGTACAATGTTTATATGTACCTGTTGAGGTACAATGTTTATATGTACCTTATTGAGGTACAATGTTGATATGTACCTGTTGAGGTACAATGTTGATATGTACGTGTTGAGGTACAATGTTTATATGTACCTGTTGAGGTACAATGTTTATATGTACCTGTTGAGGTACAATGTTTATATGTACCTGTTGAGGTACAATGTTGATATGTTCGTGTTGAGGTACAATGCTTATATGTACGTGTTGAGGTACAATGTTTATATGTACCTGTTGAGGTACAATGTTTATATGTACCTGTTGAGGTACAATGTTTGATATGTACCTGTTGAGGCATGATTCCTGAATGTTTTCAGGGAGTTATCCAAGGCATTTTTGAACTCATCAAAAGGGTTTGGGAGTCAGAAGTTTGGGATCCCAAGCACTAAAGTTTCATGTTTTTATGGTGTATTTTCATGTATTAATATAGTGAAACTTCTGGCTGTGCGTTTCAGAATGGGTGCCTAAGCTGTTACCCCTGGGTATGATTAATGTGTAACTCAATGCTCTTGAGTATTTCACTGACACAATCTCATGGTTGGTGGAAACCAGTAAACCACCAACCTTTGGTAACATGTTAATGTAACATACATTATATTGGTGGTCAGTGAAGTCCATGTGTTAAAGAGGTCTGGCAGCAACATGCGGATGGTTGTGGGTTTCCACTGGGCTCTGCCCGGTTTCCTCCCACCATAATGCTGGCTGTCGTCGTATAAGTGAAATATTCTTGAGTACTGCATAAAACACCAATCAAATAAATAAATAAATGTATTAAGAATACACAAAAGAGCACTATCGACCGCTTACTGCCACCCAGATCTTAACAACAACGAATTAAGGGGAATTTCAAAATTCCCTGGCCATGCCTGGGATTGAACCCACGACCCACGAAGCACGTCTTGTGTAGCCTAGCGAATGAGTGACTGCAGTTTTAGCTTGTTTTGTGATATAGTGATATAGCATGTTTTGTGACATAATAATCATATACATGTGTCTGTTTTTCAATACGATGCCTTTGTGAATATGTAGTGTTCTTCACCTAAACATTTGGTCGGTTATAGACTGCAGTCAGAAGCGCAGAAAGGCATTACAGAGATACTTTACATGTTATTCTGATTTGTCAAACTTCCCAAAAAAAACACCAAAAAATGTGTCGCTTGAAAAAAGCCGAACTTCAAGCAAAATACAGTTACTGTATTATAGTCTTGTTTTGCATTGAACTAAAGACTTTAGCTCTGCTGTCATTTAATTTCAGATCTGAAGACTTTGGCCGAAGCTCACCTTGGGACAAACGATTGGCTGCCACAGCACCCCTCAGGTCAGCTGACCTCTACACTGGCCAATCCATGGAGAGCAATGAACTCTTTTCAACACAGTACAGACCAGAAGTGCAGGTGAAGTTTGCATTTAATAAATTACAGGTATTATTACTAACACATCAGGTATCATCAGTTTGTCAAGTCCAGCTCATGCTGGCTTCCTCTCCAGCCGTACGTGGGAAGGTCTGCCAGCAACCTGCGGATGGTTGTGGGTTTCCCCCGGGCTCTGCCCGGTTTCCACCCACCATAATGCTGGCCGCCGTCATATAAGTGAAATATTCTTGAGTACGGCGTAAAACACCAATCAAATAAATAAATAAATAAATCATCAGTTTGACCCAAAATTGCACAAAACAGAAAACCAATTAAAGCTTGATAGCAATTTTGCATGTCACCCATCCAGGTCTTAAGAGGGTATTAAAAAAAAAAAAACCACACAGCATTGTAGCCCTTGGTATTCACACATAGTGGGAAACTCGTAAAACCCCTTCCAACCTATAACAAGACGGTCCAATGAACTAATGTTTTTTCCTTTATTACTTCACAATTATCGATGTGTGTGTGTGCTTATAAAAGATATATGAAGTACACACGCACCGAAACATCACAAAAAAAAAAAAAAAATCACATCACACCAGGCAAAATTTGAAGCAACAGAAAACTTTTGTTCCTGTATATTATACTCCGAAATCAACAACAGTGGTTCGAATACAATGCAAATTTAGAGTTTAGGAAGTAATTCAATTCCTAAACTAACCTAGACTATCTTGATTCTTATAATTTTACTGTGCTTTTAGGACATGCAGGTCCTGACACTGAAGTAGCTCTATAAACAAGCAGTAAATTGATACGCTCTATAGGTTTATTGTTATTGCTATAGAGGGCCTCTGTGGCTCAATTGGTCAGCGCGCTAGCCCAGCGTAATGATGCAGCAGCCTCTCACCAATGTGGTTGCTATGAGTTCAAGTTCAGCTCATGCTGGCTTTCTCTCCAGCCGTACGTGGGAAGGTCTTCCAACAACCTGCGGACGGTCGTGGGTTTCCCCCGGGCTAAGTGAAATATTCTTGAGTGCAGCGTAAAACACCAATCAAATAAATATATAAATAAACCCCAATCAAATAGATGGATATGTAAATTTTTGATATGTTGGGAAAGGAGTCGTATAACAAGAGCATCCTTGAAGAATAAAGTAAACAGTTGATATAACAATCTGTTTGTTCAGCAATCCTTGGACTCAGCGGTGAGGCAGAGTGGTGACATGTATGGAGGCTCTGGAGGGGGGTGGGCAGTGAGGGATGGCTCAGACGTCAGCATCTCAGACTGGAAAGGTGAGGTCTTTGATTGCTTGTCAAAAAGCATTGTCATGATTGTGGGTAAAAGCCCCATTGCTGTGGTATCCAGCATCAGCTATGCTAGTGTTTGCTGCAGAAAGATTTTAAAATTACACCTTCCTGTCTTTCGTAGAGACTACCTTTATTCCTCAACCTGTTCACATATAAATGAGCAACTTTCAGTGCAATTGATGCACTTTTTAAATTTGATTTTGGACTCAAAACTACATGGTTGGAATTAGCCAGTTTTAAGGATTCACAAAAAGTGTAATTTTATCAGTCAACACAGAATAATGCCTTCAGAATATGCTTTTGAATAAACACCTTGCAAACATGCAAATAGATTGAAAAATTACATTAATATTACCAGTTACGGCACACAATCAAATTTAAGCAGCCATGATTTTATTAATACATTCTTCTTATCCTTGCGTAAAAGTTTTAAGTGTTACATGTTTTATGTGATTTATATATTTCATGATTCTTTTGTTTCTTTGTTCTGTCAGGGTCACAAAGGGCTAGAGTGCAGAAAGCTCGGGACTACAGAAGTATGTCAGGTTCTTAAAATAGTGCAACACATAAAATTTCATCCATTTTGCTTTTTAGTCATGATTCTGCATCACTTTCGAACTAATGTTTTTTACCATACTATATTGATTTTTCCACATCGTTCATTAAAAGTTATGAAACATGGAATTACCTGAATCTGTTCACTGAGAGCAAAAACTATGTGGCACTAGACTTGGACTAAATTCTGGTGAATTTCCCATAATGCATGCAAAAACTATGTGGCACTAGACTTGGACTAAATTCTGGTGGATTTCCCATAATGCATGCAAAAACTATGTGGCACTAGACTTGGACTAAATTCTGGTGGATTTCCCATAATGCATGCAAAAACTATGTGGCACTAGACTTGGACTAAATTCCGGTGGATTTCCCATAAGGCATACAAAAACTATGTGGCACTAGACTTGGACTAGATTCCGGTGGATTTCCCATAAGGCATACAAAAACTATGTGGCACTAGACTTGGACTAGATTCTGGTGGATTTCCCATAAGGCATACAAAAACTATGTGGCACTAGACTTGGACTAGATTCTGGTGGATTTCCCATAATGCATACAAAAACTATGTGGCACTAGATTTGGACTAGATTCTGGTGGATTTCCCATAATGCATACAAAAACTATGTGGCACTAGACTTGGACTAAATTCCAGTGGATTTCCCATAATGCATACAAAAACTATGTGGCACTAGACTTGGACTAAATTCCGGTGGATTTCCCATAATGTATACAAAAACTATGTGGCACTAGACTTGGACTAAATTCCGGTGGATTTCCCATAATGTATACAAAAACTATGTGGCACTAGACTTGGACTAGATTCCGGTGGATTTCCCATAATGCATGCAAAAACTATGTGGCACTAGACTTGGACTAGATTCTGGTGAATTTCCCATAATGCATGCAAAAACTATGTGGCACTAGACTTGGACTAGATTCTGGTGGATTTCCCATAAGGCATACAAAAACTATGTGGCACTAGACTTGGACTAGATTCTGGTGGATTTCCCATAAGGCATACAAAAACTATGTGGCACTAGACTTGGACTAGATTCTGGTGGATTTCCCATAATGCATACAAAAACTATGTGGCACTAGACTTGGACTAGATTCTGGTGGATTTCCCATAAGGCATACAAAAACTATGTGGCACTAGACTTGGACTAGATTCTGGTGGATTTCCCATAATGCATACCTCCAGGAATCCATTTAGACTCTGGTGGGGAAAAAACGGCGAAAATTAAGGCACGTGTCGTGTACAGGATAATGCATTAGGATAACACACAGTCTTCTGCCATTACATGTATATATGCTTCTGGCTCTTCCCGGTTTCCTCCCACCATAATGCTGGCCGCCACTGTGTAAGTGAAATATTCTTGACTACGATGTAAAACACCAGTCAGCCAAGTAAATAGATTTTCTGCCCTTATAATTGCTAATAAACTCTAATTTTGCTATAATTGCAGGTTACTGACACTTTAAATGAGGCTTCACATTCCTGGTGATACCCGCTTGTCACAGCATCCTCTTGGCAGTATCATGTAATACTTCTAGGCTCAGTGCTGGCTGGAACCTTATGTAGTGGTTAGTTAAGAACAAAATCTGACTAGCTCTCATTGATGAGCTGTGCACTGTGTTTTCATGTGATGAGGAGAGTTCTGAAGGCAGTATCACTGTGTCATGTCACTGGTAAAATTGTTCAGCTCTTAACCAGTTTTCATAGATATTGTATCCACCAAAGTTTTTTCTTTGTGGGATTGTCTAAACATTCCGTCCATTTGTCCCGTGATTTTCTCAAGGACTTTAGTATACCTCATTACCATATCAGCCCTGCGCCTAACGTTTACTGTTTGTACATTTAAAGTGAACATAAAGTTAGCCGATAAAGCTGAAATACTTAATAAAGTAGTATTCCAGAAATGTTCTGAAAATGTTTGGGAAAATTCTACACTGTTTTTCAACAAAATAAATAGGAAATGATCAAAATGATCATTCAGTACCTTTTAGTTTGGTGCTTGGTAAGGGAGATGTTCCTGGACACAAGCATCATGCTTTAGCTGCCCTTTTCATCCTTGTCCTGCATGGGTGGAAGCATTTGCCCCAGCTGGCCGGTATCGACTTCAGGGAATTTACCGAACATAGCAGGACCTTCTGACTTACAGCATACTCTTGGAAGATATTTTTGTTTTAAATTTGATTTTGCTGAGGACAAATCCTGCATAGGCACAGTATTTTTCTTCGAGCAGTGATTCTCCCAAGGCAGTTTTCTTGCCAGCTCACCCTGACAAAGTTACTGCAGTCTCCTGCCCAACATGGACGCATTGTGACACAGGCAGCCGTTCTCCATTTCGTGCTCATAATTATGTGGTCCAAAATGCACCAGTTTAACACTTGAACTACTGCATAACCCAATTTGTTGCATCGATATCTGTCTATCCACTGTAGGAAACCACACTGACAATCGAAAGCTAACAGATTTTTTGACGTGACAGCCAAATTATCATGTGACCCTTTCAGCACTAGTGATTGCCAATTTACAAAATGGCTAATTGGAGTGTATTGTCCGTCAGTGCAATATCCCAGTGCTGAACTTCAATCTTCTTGGCTTTCAAAAGAATTTTTTACTTATTTTTGTGCGATAACTGTGTCCTATATCATTTTTTTCTATGTATATTTAGTGGCAGGCTTTATGTTCACTTTAAGTATGTTTTATGCTGGCTGTGTTTTGTTTGGCTCCCTGTGTATCTTTTTTAACGTTTAAAAAGATACTTCTCTATCAAGTTGACATAGAGTAAAATATGATTGGTTTTGCTTAAGTCTAAGTATAAGAAAACAAACTTGAGATAGCCTTAATAATGAGACACACACTGGAGTTACATCAGTTACATCCAGCCTGTATCGTTTACATTAGCTTTACTTCTTCATGGTATGGTGTGATTTGGTGAGTGAATCCGATGATAAAAGCCAGCTGGGACATTGTTTTAGTGTCCACAATCAGTCCACATTTGCACCACTAGTACACTACTGACACACCACTAGCACACCACAGACTTGCCACAAACACACTACAGGCTTGCCACTGACACACTACAGGCTCGCCACTAGCACACCACAGACTCACCAATAGCACACACCAGACTTGCCGTTAACTACTGACACACCACAGGCTTGCCACTTACACATTACTGACACACCACAGACTGGCCACAAACACACCACAGGCTCGCCACTAGCACACTACTGACACACCACAGGCTTGCCACTAACACACTACTGACACACTGCAGACTCGCCACTAGCACACTACTGACACACCATTTTCTCGCCATTAGAACCCTTACATCAAGCTTCTGTCTTTTACATTAACTTTACTTCTTCATGATGTATGGGAATGTGGTGAGCGGATATGATGATAAAGCCAGCTGGGACATTGTTTTAGTGCCCCCAATCAGTCCACATTCGCACCACTAGCACACTTACAGCAACCTTATACCATTAACAAGAGCTTCACCTCCTGCGGTGTACAGGGATTGCTTTTGTGAGTGACTGATGTGTCAGTCAGCTGTATGGTACATTGTTTTCTTGTCAAAAACCACGCACAGTAATGTCAGGCCAGTGACAAGCTGCTGGTTTGCCTGTAGAGAGTTTTTCCATATTGTGTAGTGAAAAATACAGTGGGGTTTAGAAATTTTTAGCTACCTGCATTTGTTTCTGTTAGTACATTGTGTTCATTATCTTTTTTATAGAATGTGTCCATTTTAGTTCTACGTTTATTTTAATGCTATATACATTTTCTAACATAGGCAACGTCCCTCATTTTTAATTTTCTGTAATTCGTTCGCATTGTTACGAGTTTTAATCTGGAAGTCGGGGGTGGGGGGGAGGGTAAAGAATCTGAAAGATCTTTACCATCCGATCCATTACTGTTATAAGTTACATACTGATCGTAGATTTGGGCAGTTAAATGTGTATATCCCTGATAAACTGTGATACCTTACTATAGAATGAAGAGTAAAAAGCCGTCACGTTTTAATACTTGTAATATTTTTATGTTGTTGTTTTTTGATAGACTCTGCTGTTTTGTGTCTAGCATGCTTAGGAAGTCTTTAGACTCACATTTTTATATCTAGATTAAAGAATAAAACATGGATTGTCCTTTTCTGGACAAGACTGGTTGTGTTTTGTTCCACAATCTGGAAAATATTCTTTATGATTTATGAGAGCATATATATAGGGTAAATGACGTAGACTTTAGCCCTTGACTAAGAGGCACGTTTTGTTTAATCCTCAGCGAGAGTTGTATTGGTCAGAAAGGTGTTTTGAGGCTTGTTTGATAAGATGATATTGTAGTTGAAAAATGTAAGTTTCATTGTCAAAATAGCATACTCGAGAAAAGTATAAACACACGAAGCAATTTTATATTCTTTTCTCTCAGTACAAGGGCATGAAGGGTAAATATCCATTACCAATTCAGTAGCTATATGACATTGTGGAAACACAATAGTCAGCAATCACAGTTCACGCTCTTCGTTATGCCAACAGTGGACACACTCGGTACTGACTGCTGTGAACTGTGATTACAGACCACTCTGTTTTCACGCTGCCATAGTTTCTGGATTATTGCCCTAAAATGTGGAAATTGAAGCCACAATTGATAACGAATACTTATCCTTATTGTTTAGTGAACACGTTGTTTAACACTGAGCGCGAACAATATAAAATTGCTTCACACATCTTTATATTTGTTAAGTGTACGTCAAAAGTGGGCAGATTCGTGTTTAACTTGTTAAAGGTCTATGATACCTTGTGGACTCTGGTTTTCTGTCAGTCATAAAACTAACTGACATCGTATAAGTGAAAAAATTCTTTAAACAATTATCTATCAAGTAAAGAAATAAATATTTTTAATGACCATTATTAACTGAATTCATGGAAATATATAGCATGTACAAAAGGGCTACATGGGGCCAAGGTAGTTAGTGTGCCAGCACGGCGCAATGACCCAAAAGCGGTCACAATGAGTTCAAGTCCAGCTCATGCTGGTGTCCTCTCCAGCTGTTCTTAGGATCGTCCGGCGCAAACTGCGGATGGTTGTGATTAGTACGAACTTAATTGCTTTACTACGGTACTGAAAGTGTAGAATTTTTTGTGACAAATTCTACCTGTTTCAACTTGAATGAATACCTACATGTATGTGTTGTGCTATACACCCAACTGAAGAGTTCATAGGATTTTTTTCAAAACTACATAGGTTTTCCTGGCATGCTTAGGGATCTCCAACAAAAGTGGATGTTGTGCGGTAAACACTCGAACAACTGTGCCTTCTCCTTTCCAGTGTGTGGAGAGCTTATGTGCATGTATGGAAGTTCAAGTATCAGGTGGGAGTGAGTGAGTGAGTGCTTGGGGGGAGGAGGGGGGACCAAAGAGCCAGATTACGCGGGTAATTGCCTGAGACCTCGCTTATACGGCGGACTACGGCTTATATGTCTGATACGTGGGGATCTACGACAAACCCTGTATTGAAAGATCAGAGCCGAGATCCTTGGCAAAGCCGGTAAGCCCTATATAGTAGCCTACCTAACCCACTTAAGATACTGGGTCAGACTGCCTCTATAGTAATGTTGGAAAGGCTGTCTATATATTTCTTTGCCTTCTTTACAACATTCAATGCCATGATGATTGAAGTAACAAACGACAGCTGTCAATGTCTGATTTATTATCATGTCACAAGGCAATGTAAAGCAATTTCTTGTGCCCCCCCCCCCGCCAAAAAATGAAACCACATCAACTAAACACTATGCGGTACAGTGGTATTTGTAGAGTAGAATATTTGCACGGTTAACAAGCAGAGGGCAAGCATAAAGATAAAATCTGATATGTCATTGCACGACTCCTTGAAAACCTTTTTGTTTTTCATCTGAAATCTTGCGTAACCGGTGTACCCTGAGGAAATAAACATGTGTCAGTTCATAAAATACACGGATACAAGCAGTAACTTACCTCAACGACCTGTTTACCTAATCCAGTTGTAAATAATACCTTATACTCCTCCATATCTGAGTATTTCTAACCTGTTTGTCATCAATTCGTGTTGTCAACTTCGGACCGCCATTTTCTTCCCGCCTGACGTCACACCCGATTATGTTATCTATCAGGTGCACTACAAAAACTCACTGAACTTCCAGCGCTATCACATTAAACTTCATCAAAACCAGCTGGGCTGTAAACTGAAAGTACAAAAGTAATGATTTGAAATGAATATCCCAACAGGTGACAATGAAATTAAGCCGGCGTACCTTTGGCATACGTGCGACTTGCACAAGCAGCGACGGGATCTACCCGCCCGCATATGCACTCATTTATTTCTGATTGTCGTAACACGTCTATCCATAACGACATCCAAAAATGGACCTGCTTTTACGGAGAAAAGTACGGAGAGGTTTATGAAATTGGCGTTGACTTGGCAAATGCACTTGCGTAAATTTTCCGTACGGTAATTTTATTCCGTAGATGTACACAGCTTTATGAAATTGGCCCCAGGATACGCCGGAAAACCGTAAATTTGGTATACGGGGGTAAAGCCAAATAGCGAAAGCGTCGTTCCCAGACAGCCTTTTCTCATAAGGTATGGCGGACCGCCGCTTTTTCATGCCGATATTTTGAAACAGTCAAAGCTGCGATTTGTACTAAAGTCCAAATACTCAGTAAGTGAAGTACATATATGTAGGTCTATCACATTGCAGTACCCCATTTCTCAAACCAGGGTCGGGTCATACCAAAGAGTTTAAGCCGTGGAAATGGCACTTGCTGCTGACTCGCCCGGTGCTCAGCACTGACAGGTTAGAGCAAGGAAACATGACTGGTCGGCCCGGCGTCAGTATAAAGTGACTTAGTGAATGGGGCGCAAGCTGCCAGGAGAAGACACATTATTGTCCATCAGAGTAGTTTCTTTGCTATCTGACTGGCCAATTGCCCTCCGATCAAAACTCACTATGTAAATATTTCGTATCCCCCCTCAACTCAAACATGACGACTAATAGTACATATACACACACCTGGCGACTCCTCGTCGTTATATGACTGAAAAGGGGCCTCCGTGGCTCAGTGTGTTAGCGCGCTAGTGCAGTGTAATGACCAAGAAGCCTCTCACCAATGCGGTCGCTGTGAGTTCAAGTCCAGCTCATGTTGGCTTCCTCTCTGGCTGTACGTGAGAAGGTCTTGCAGCAACCTTCGGATGGTCATGGGTTTCCCCCGGGCTCTGCCCGGTTTCCCCCCACCATAATGCTGGCCGCCGTCGTATAAGTGAAATATTCTTGAGTACGGCGTAAAACACCAATCAAATAAATGAAAAAATAAATATGACTGAAAAATTGTTAAGTACGACGTTAAACGCCTTAAAGCATTCACTCCCATTTCTTATAGATTTAAGTTTTGACCACATCAGTTTTTCCGTGTACATGATGAAATCAATCTTTTTGTTTACATTGCTTTTATATGCTTACAGGCTCAACCGCATGGCATACAGGGAAATGCATGTCCACGTATGCACACCATTAAGCTCTGGCTAACGTCACTAGTACTTGTTGAACTGAGCAGGGGGAAGTCAGATCATTTATACTTAAAAGAAAAGACAACAAATAATATAACATAAGTTAACAAACGTGATAAAATGACATTTTTTTTCTGACGTGATTAAGTAGTAACTCCATAAATACATTTCTAATAAGGAATTCTTGTGAGGTCATGATATGCGCAATGTTAGACTAACCGGAAACACGATGTCGCTTCACTGGTCAAAAAAAAAATAGAATAAAGGAATATTGTGTGCAGATGCTATACGTAACATTTCTGACAGCAGATTAGTATGGACTTACTGCTTTACTACAGTACTGGAACTGTAAAAATTTTTGTGACAAATTCTACCTGCTGCAACATGAATAAATACCTACATGTATGTGTTGTCCTATACACCCAACTGCAAGCGTTCAGAGGATTTTTTCCAAAAATACATAGGTTTTCCTGGCATGCTTAGGGTTCTCCACAAAAAGTGGATGTTGCGCAGTAAACACTCGAACAACTGTGCCTTCTCCTTTCTAGTCTGCCGAGAGCTTATGTGCATGTGTGTAAGTTCAAGTACCAGGGTGCTGGGAATGAGTGAGTGAGTGCTTGGGGTTTAACGTCGTACTTAACAATTTTTCAGTCATATGACGACGAAGGAATTCTTAGAGTGCATGTAATGTGCCTCCTTGTTGCAGGACGGATTTCCACTGCCCTTTTATCTAGTGCTGTTTCACAGAGACGCCTTACCGGAGGCAAGTAAGCCACACCACATGAGTCATTATACTGATATGGGTCAACCAGTCGTTGCACTATCCCCTTCATGCTGAACGCCAAGCGAGGAAGTTGCAAGTTCCTGTTTTAAGAGGTCTTAGTTGTGACTCGACCCAGGATTGACCCTGGATCTACCGATCCCGAAGCGAACGCTCTACCAACCGTGCTATCGGGGCCTGTCAGGGTTCTGGGAATGACCTACATCTATTTTCTGCTAATGACACCTGCAATCATGAAAGTGCCGTGTAAACAAATAAACTTTGCTAATGTTTACAAAACAATACAAAAAACATCTTTACCACAGCCTATGTAGTTAACACATTATTAACAAAGAGTATAATATATGATCAACGCTCATATAAAAAATGGAGAATTCCATATATGGTCAGGTGTGTTAATATTACAAGAAAAGATAACAAATATTATAAGATCAAATGGCCAGGCCCATTTTGTTTAGATGTGCTTGGTAATAGCCCGTATTCCGAGCTCATATAGGATAAAAGGCAGTTTTTAAACATCGTGTGGGACACTTTATCGATAATCACATATTTGGTATAATGTTGTCTTTTCTTTTAAGTCATTTGTAGATGATTTACCCCGTATGAGATTGGCTAAGTATTTTGATTTATTTATTTATTTATTTGATTGGTGTTTTACGCCGTACTCAAGAATATTTCACTTATGCGACGGCGGCCAGCATTATGGTGGTAGGAAACCGGGCAGAGCCCGGGGGAACCCACGACCGTTCGCAGGTTGCTTGCAGACCTTCCCACTTACGGCCGGAGAGAAAGCCAGCATGAGCTGGACTTGAACTCACAGCGACCGCATTGGTGAGAGACTCCTGGGTCATTACGCTGCGCTAGCGTACTAACCAACTGAGCCACGGAGGCCCCGAAGTATTTTGAATTTTGTGAAATGTGAATATGGTGGGTGTATGATCAGGTGCTAATTGGCATGAATAAATCCTCTCTTACAGGATTTTATCAGAAGGGTTTACCTGCTGCCTCATGTGGAGCATTGTTTTACCTGCTGAGGTTGACAAATATCTTCACTGACTGAAGCCTACGTCATCACATGACTTAAAAATTGCAAAGTACGACACAATACCCCATGCATATTTATATACTGAATCCTGGAACCAGAGTACTGGAGATCTGAAGCCAATGAAGACATTAACCAAGAAATCGGTTTTAACTTTTAATATTTGGTAAGGCCTGGCTCGTGTATTGTAACAGAGCCTTCCGATGAGGAAGTTGGCGTTACGAAAATAGGCCTATGTGCCAAAACTTGCGTGCGTTGTGCAAAAATTTGCGTGCGATGAACCAAAGTCTGGTGGATAAAATTTAGCCGACGGCTTCGTCTACATAGTGTGTAAACAGGTCTCAGTAGATTGTTTCATTTTGTTTTGTATTTTGAAATTCCAGGTTCTCTGTTGTGCCTTTACTTGAAGATTGAAAGTTTTGGATTTCACCAGTTTACCAAGATTGGAAGAGTTTTCCACAACCGTTCGACTTTCTAACCGTCAATCTTTATGATAATTTACATTTCTGGCTTCAATATTAAGGGAGATAACCAGGCTAGTAAAATGGCGCTGTTTGACTCTGATGCTGATTATGTAAAGCAGGTGAAATCTGACTCAACTGCAAAGATTGTTCTAGCTGTTCTCTGTCAGGAAATATTAGAAACCGACCAGCCAGTGACCATTGCTAGATTGTTGGAACTTACTGAAGAAGTACGCATGACAAAAAAGAACATGGTAACCAGAAGCAATACCGAGGAGATGCTGACTGAATTCTTGCAGAATTACCCGTTTCTCTTTAAAGTCACTCGTGAGATTTGTGGCATGAAAGAGGTGTTGAGGGTACAACCGCACACAGACGTGGAAGTATGTAAGACGTGGACCCAAAAGAATTGCAGTTGCAAAGGAAAGTGCGGGGACTTACATGTCAGCAAGTTTCATCTTCTTGGAGAACTCGGTGGCCATTATTCACAATGGGGAAAGAAACTGAAGAGTGAGCATAACCTGCTCATACTAAAGTCGAACTTACTGGACAGTTTGTCACAAGAACATTTGGCAATCTTCTTTAAGAAAGCTCTAAACTTAACAACCAATACCAAGACAATGTCAAGTGGAAAACGAACACCTGGACTATGCTTCCGTTACAACGGACGATCAGGGTGTGATAGAGAAGACTGTTCCTTTTTGCATTTGTGTAGGCGATTTGTTCTCGGAAATTGTAAATTTGGCACCAGGTGCAAACGAAGTCATGACATGACTCAGTCACAAACCAAATCTATTCTCTGCCGGTTCAAAATGGACCCCGACGAGACAGAGAGTGCCGACATTCTGGAAGTATTGAGGAGAAAATTGAAGAAATTAGAGGTTGAGTCAGTAAAACAGGAGCAGGAAACATTACGGCATGTTAATGTACATGGAACAGCGTCATCTGCTGAAGCAGGTTTAAAGTCCACTGGGTTAGGCACCCTTGATGCTCTACAAGTCCAACCTTTGGAACTCACTGAGGTAAGTTTGCCTGGACAATCTGATGATGGAGGAAAGAAGCAAAGGCAGAGTTCAGAGGTATTGCCCTTTGATATTCACAGTTCAGAGCCTTCTCAGAATGTTGAAGTTAATCAAACAGTCTTGCGTTATGGGGGTGCAAGACCAAAAATTAAAGAACCACGTAAAGAAGAAGCTGGGTGTAATTCCAGTTTTTCGTCTTGTGGGAAAAATAGGCCAGAAAATACAAGGTTATGTCCCAGTTATAAGCTGACTGATCATAAAGCAGGCATGAAGAACCCATGTGCATATACATTAGCATTTCACGCAGAGTCAGCAGGTACATTGCTGTGTAGTACAGAGAGAGCTGTGAAGCGGAAGGACCTATCGTTCAAAGGAACAACGTCGAAGAGTACAGTGTCATATGGTGATACACAAATGCCAGTATTGGAAAAGTGCAAGAGAGCATAGCGACAGAATACAAGTCCTGTACAGAAGCAACTACTAGTGGACGAGCAACGCCCACTGAAGGAACGATGTAACACCGGATATATATATATATATGAGGGAATGAGGTAGCTCATACACAAGCCACTAGATGTACAGGACATCATATACGGACTCCCTCTGGAAATACCTGCAACAGCAATATTTCCAGTAAAGAAACAGAGATGGCAAAGCCCCGTTGTTCCTTCCGAAATCAACGTCCGGGGAGTGCCGAAAATATTTATTACAGTTCAAACTTACATTTTAATCAAAGTAATGACAACACGAACATAACGGGCTTCCATACTTTGTGACTTAGTATGTTGTGTACAGTCCAAAAAGAAATAAATCTTATCCATTTAGTTCTCTCAGTGTCACAGTGGTTAATTATCAGTATCTAGAAACATTATTTAAAGCAACTAACAATACAGTAAGCAACCAAAATGCTTTAGTTTATCAAATCTAGACAACACAAAGTTTTTACAATGGCGCTACCATGGTAAACATCACTAATCGCCTGAAACTTCTGTTATGTCAAATTATTACATTTTACTCAATGAAACAACCAAAATCACGTTTCAGTTCGTTCGGACACCATTACATCTCATATTTGGCACACAGTACAATGATAAACATATCTGCAACAGCAATATTTCCAATAAAGAAACAGAGAAGGCAAAGCCACGTTGTTCCTTCCGAAATCAACGTCCGTCGAGTGCGCCGACAATAGTTGCATTTGTAACTTACACAACATAGAGTTAGCGGAAACGGACTACTAAATATAATAATATATTCAGCGTATGTGTATATTTAAGAACAAGAAAAACGTGCAGTTGAGGTGGGGGGGGGGGGGGGCTACAACACTTCCTTACACCAAAAGAAAATGTGTAGATGGGGAGGAGGGGTGGGGCACTACAACAACATCTAGTGGAAGGGCAGCATCTAGTAAAGGGACATCTAGTGGAATGGCAACATCTGGTGGAGTGGCTAAACCCAGTTAAAGAGCAACATCCAGCGAAAGGACATCTAGTAGAAGGGCAACATCTAGTGGAGTGGCAACATCCAGTGAAGTGACAAAATCTAGTAGAAGGCAACATTTAGTAGAAGAAGAATATCAAGTGGAGTGGCTACATCCAGTGAAGGATGCGCTGGACCACAGCTTTTTTTTTTTTTTGAGTGTGATGTATTTTCCACGACAGCAAGCTTGAATATAAACAAATTCTCAGAATGGAAGAGCGGAACAACTGGACACCAGCAACATTGAGTCATAAAAAACACCTTTGGTGCAAAAGTGGTGAGTTTGTCTGTTTGATTTATGTCCCTCTGTTGATATATGTTTGCTTTTCATCTTCAATAAACTGAACTCCTGCCATATGGTAGTCTACTTTCACTATGCTGGAAATATGAGCCATATGACTAAAATTGGACAAAGCGATATTGAGGAATTGTGGGATATTATATTTCGTCTTTAAGCTATAATCAAAAATGGCCTCCATTGTTGAAATAAAAGTATTTTGCTTATTACCACAAACGATCGCGATACCAATAGGGTCGCTGGCTCATGCTGGCTCCCTCTCCAGTCGTACGTTGGAAGGTTTGCCAGCATCCTGAGGATGGTAGTGGGTTTTCCCTCGAGCTCTGCCTAGTTTCCTTCCATCATATAATCCTGGCCGCTGCCGTATAATTCTTCAGTACGACTTAAAATACCAATCAAATAAATGAATAAATGCAACAGAGATGGCAAGTTTTCCTGGTGTAACTACGGTTATTGTGAAATCAGCTGTTTCCCAGGATTAATCCCACCAATCAGTATACCTTGGGTAAAAAGTGTTGAATTAATCTCTCGCTAGGTTTTATTTGGGTTTTAATCAATAAGGTTTCTCAGATCGAACGCTTGTTTGTTTAATTTGGAGATTTGGTTTTCCTCCTGTGAGTTGTTGTAAAAGTTCTCGAGAACAATTCGTGATTACGGCGTTAAACACTCGCCCAACAAATAAATAAATAAATTCTGCTTCTTTCTTTGCCATAACTCTGAAGTATATGTATAACGCAGGTGAAGAAGAATGGTTCGTTGCCTTGTGAGTTCTCGGAGGTTGAAAGATTTGTTTACAAGGATACACTAAACGCTTGCACTCATTGGGCTTATCCTTCCTTGATGCCGCCTTCCAACCATTGCTCTCGTCGTTCCGTAATATCATCACTTATGTCCGCCAGGTGTTTTGACATCGGGATTTTCGTCGGGCGGGGCTTTTGTCCTGGATTCATGCCAACATTGACCCCTTACTCTTATCTTTCCCTGATGCCAGCATTGCGCCCGTTGTTCTCTTCATTCTGTGATACCAGTCTTGCCCTCATTGCTTTTATCGTTCATTATTGCCAGCCTAGTCCCATTGCTGTTATCGCTCCCTAATACAGGTATAGCACCAATCCTCATCGTTCCCTGAAGCCATTGGCTTTATCGTTTCCTGAAGCCAATATTGCCAATAAATATTTTAGTATATTGTACCAATTGCTCCTATTGTTTCCGGATTGACACCAGCGTTGTTCCATTGCTCTTATAATCCCCTGATCCTTCTTGCCAGAATTGCATCCATTACCCCCATCATTCCCAGATCACAGCATTTCATCCACTGTTCTTATCGTTCTCTGACGCCAGCCATTGCACCCATTGATCTTACCGTTCTCTGTTACTAGCATAGCACCCGGTATTGTCCCATTGTTCTTTTCATTCCCCTGACACTTACTTAGCATCAATTCTTCTAAGTTCCCCATGCTGGCATCACATCCATTGCCCCCATCATTTCCAGATTCTACCGTTGCACATTGCTTTTATCATTTCCTGATGCCAGTGTTGCACCCATTGCTCCTTTCATTTCTTAGTGCCAGCAGTGTTTCCCTTGGCTCTATTGGTTTCCTGATGCCAGCAGTGCAGATCTCACACTAGCATTACATCCCTTGCTCTTATCATTCCCAAATGACATTACTGTCTCAACTGCTCCATCGCCCTCCTCTGTACACTCTTATTTCTATGGTTTTCAGTACAAGGGAGTGGATGATAAAAGACTGGGATTGTGATAGGCGATTGTTCTTCATGCCGCATCCCTGTCACGTTGACGGGATTTGTCAGCAGGGGTTTCATCTCCATGGCAACTGGCTGTCGTCAGGAAATTCCTTTCAAAAGTGATGTAGTTTTTTTCTCTCTCAACATTTCAAGTCCGAAGTCAAAAAAACTCAAGAAATTTTCGTCGTCATGGTCTTGACGGGACATTCACAAAAGACGGCACAGGTCCACGACTGAATTCCGTCGTTGATGATCTGAGTCATACCACCAAGTTTTTCGTTTTTGATTTTGCTCAGCCTTACCCGGAATATTACGTTCAATTTTAGCGCTGAAGTAAACCACAAGTGACTTTATATGTTGGTTTGCCCCCTACACCAACAAATGTTTTCATTCATATGGATGGATTTTTGGTTTTATGCCATATTAAAGAATATTTTGAATTTCGTAAAAATAAAATCAGATTTTATTTTGTACCATATTTGTGCTAAACGCACTAATGTTCTTTTGTATTTTGTATACTAATGAAACATAATTTAGACAAATTCCATATGCTGTTAATACTTGTGCAATTTGGTTCAGTGATAAAAATGATATGAGGAGTTGCACGCCATCTAAGGTGCTTATACGCTTGGCTTATGCCCACCTCTCGTTCATAACAGTTTTTTTCAAAATGATTTTGTACTTTTGCAATTTGGTGATCATTGATACGCTAATAAGTATAAACAATATACATCAAAGCGTGAAGAGTGGTGAAATTAAGACAGAATTCTGTTCACTTTATTTGGGAATTAATGGGAAGACGTAAATTATTGTTGCGCAACGTATGTAATGTTACAAAGTATTGGTTTCTATAATGAAACGTCGTTCTGTCTTTATTGTGACGTCATAATTATAAGCTGGGAAACGAACGTTTCACGTCAATAAAATGGCGTCAGGGATCTACTGCCGGGCGTTTGACAGGTCCCCATTGTGATATGTATGTGACCCTATTAGTATACATGTATAAAGCGCGTGCAATGTTGCATCAAGCGCTTTCACCAAGGTAATGTGTGCCATCGCCCTATGTCGTATAAATGGACATCTTTTCCTGGTCTTTTCTTACAGGCTATTCTGCTCCAGGTTAAACCGGGGATTCTGCTGTTGGACTAAGCATCCCCTAGGCCTGGTCCCTTGCTTTTTTTTAATGTGACTGTATGTTAAATGGGATGACAGCACAGCATTTTGAATAATTCTAGATCAGTGACGTCTAATTGCAACTAACATCATTCATTTTTTTTTTGCACCTGATTTGGGGTGCCACGGTGCTATGGGGTGTGTAATTTGCTACTATTTAAGCATTTACATTAATAGTTACAGTAAAACGCTAACTGAGGTAAACTGTGACCGTATTTCCCTGGTTACGTGTGACCTATACCCCTTGCTGTTGCACTCCTTGAGAGTTTTTTAGTTAATTTTTCTTATTCGGTGTAAATAGTCGGTGCTTTTAACTCCAAGAAGAGCACTCTCACATATAAACACAAACGCTTATGTTATATATAATTCTATAGTTAATATGTTATGCATTTTTGTCAGGGCAATTAGTTCTTCATATATGGCTTATGAGTAAAGCTATTTTGTGATTGGTTAACTTAGGTCACATGGTCACAAGCCTGTTGAGTATAAGTGGGGAAGCCTTCAGAGTATTTGACAGATAATACACAGGATCTCAAACGGTAAACATCGAAGTATTTAATAATTAAAACATCTTTAAGTGAATACCACTATATCTATAGTGCAATTAATACAACTATATCTATATTAAGCTGCGGAAGATCGTGGGTTCCCATCGGGCTTTGCCCGGTTTCCTCCCATTATAATTGTGGTCACCATCATATACGTGAAATATTACGGAGCAGCATATCTTTTGCCCCCCACCTCCCCCCCCACACACACACATTTTAGGATGCGGAAATTATATCTACTTGTAACACAAACAGGCCCCTTCGCCGAATAAAACATCACCCTCTGGCAAATATATTTTCTCGGTAAACTAAACATGGTAAACTGCAATTTTCTAACAACGCATTTATAACTGCTGCGTTATGTAGTTTTGAATAAATATATTTACATGAAACGTGCTGTGCACTGGCACCTGTTGTGTCTAATGTATACGTCTACATAGAATGCAATTTTTCCTCATGCGTTTTAAAAATCTTAAATAAATATTCTTTAAATAATTCCAATCACCTGGACATTTTTCATGGAGTTTGACATATAGTTCATTTTATTGTTTTCCGTTCTTTTTATGAGTTACTTAGCGTAGGCTGTTTTTGAAGTACAAATGTTCATGCCACATGTACTGAAATAATGATATTTTTTTAATAACAATTTTTCTGCAACGTTGGTAGTGTATTTTTTTGCGTTTTGCTTTTCCAGATCAAATGATATAGTGTCACGAAGTTATACATGCCTGTTTTTTCCAAACTGATAATGTGCCAAAATTACATAGGTTTATGTAGGTTTGCTTTTGTTATAGCTTTCAGTACACATACAGAAGTAGCATATATTAATATATACAATTTTGCCATGGAAGGGCAAATCATCTACAGTGTAATATGACAGTGTAATAAAAAGTGAACTCATTTGTCTCCAGACACAATCTTTTTTTCTGATTTAGTGACTGTTTCAATGCGATGATGTTGCAGTTTTATTCAGCGCAAAAAGCAGAATAATTAATTATGCATTATAATATTAATTATATTTGTACAGTATATGCACTCATCGGTGTTGAGTTATTTATTTCATTATGGTTTATCGTCATTCCAAGATCATTTCTCTTAGGACGGCTTGCAAGATTCATCAGTGAAGGAAAGATAAGTAACCATTGTTACCACCCACATTGGCGCGTTACTGACAATTCCCCTAAATCAAACGCACGCCTTTTTTCTGCGTCAAAGACCTGATCAAAAAGTTATGTATGCATCTGAATGACATGATTTCAATGGAAAGCAAGCCAGGGCGAATAGGCAGGCTTAAATAGTCAATAACACCTCAATTTGCATATCTAAGATACGGCAAATCGTCTCTAAGGCGATATAGCTCCTTCAGAGCTTCCGGGGCCTTGGCGGCTCCTGGACCCTCTCTTTTTTTTTTTGCTGGTACTTTCCCGTTACTTGGTACAGTAACGGGAAAGTTTCGCTGGAGTGGAAATCCGAGAATTCAATTTTATATAGAGTTATATAAAGCGCAATGGCTCAGGAGCATTTCAACAATGCGATCGCTGCATGTGAGTTCAAGCCCAGCTGCATGCCAGTTTCGTAATTTGGTTTGCCAAGCAATCTATAGAAAGGCCATGGGTTCCCCCCGAGCTGACCGCTACCGAATAAGTGAAATATTCTTGGGTACGACGTAAAACTCCAGTCCAAAAAAAAAGAAATAAATTGTTAATTCTTTTACCAAGAGTTTACAAATTTCACAATATAAACTCTTCCACATCGATTTGATGTCAGACTACCGTTAGACTATCCTGACCCGAACATTATTTCTTAAATATGTATGACATATATATGAGTGCTGTTTCAGCAGTTTGAGGTTGTGCACCTTACCCAGTCACGCGCAAAAAGATGACCATGATCTCATGACATGTATTAGACGAACGTTGCTCGTAGGCTATGCAGGTAGAGTTGGCAAAATGCTACAACGGTGCAAAGTAGGCCTAACAACGTTGCAGAGGAACACGATGATGTGTGCATACAACAATAGAAATCAATGCAAATTTATTTGTTATAATTTGTTTTATTTTGTATTAAAATTGTGTACCAGCTGTCATCCAAATGCACGTTCCAGGTCAATGATCGTTCTTAATTCCCCAAAACAACGTTCACCACAAACCACAAAAAACCTAAGAAATGTGCATAGGCCTACGTACAAAAGATGCAAAATTTAGACGGATTCGTACAAAGAGAAACAATCAACAGTTTTCAATGACGTCTATTTATTTACTTGATTGGTGTTTTACGCGGTACTCAAGAATATTACACTTATACGACGGTGACAAGCATTATGGTGGGAGGAAACCGGGCAGAGCTCGGTGAAAACCCACGACCATCTGCAGGTTGCCCACCTGCAGACCTTCCCATGCACGTACGGCCGGAGAGGAAGCCAGTTTGAGCGGGACTTGAACTCACAGCATCATTGATGTTGGAAAGACGCAAGAAATGTTCTATAGGCGAATGAATGAAATCAGTGTGTATATCGTGCACCATTCTAGGTATATAAGCCGTCGATGCTCAGAATATATATGCCAGATGTGCTTTGGTTACCATGGCATTTTGGTTACCAAGCGTGGGGAAGCAAGATGAATATGCATGTCAGTGACGTAACTATAAGTGGTTGTGCATGTTTAGTTGTAAAATATGGCACGGCATGCGTGTGAGTTGTAGAAGTCTGACACTACATGCATGTTAAATATAATTTGTTTTGATTTCTGACATAAAAACCCGCAAAATTCCAAAGTGAAGGTATAAAATATCGTATATCATGGTTTGTGTCCAACTAATTATGGTTTAAACGCTAAATTCTATATCCTTGTGGTTAAAAATTCGGCCAGTGAACATACGGTATATCATGTCAACACAAAAATGTCACAAATTAATAATAAGAGTTCAATATTAAATGTTTGACGCTACCCTAGCAAAAGAGTATCAGAAGAGAAGGTGCATGCGCGGCTATACCAAGCACTGGCACACGACGCGTGAGCTCAGTCCCGGCCTTAGTTCTACAAACAATGGTTCAATGGTACTGCAAGGGCGGGATTTGATTAAATATTTAGAGGAGGGTCAGATTATCCTAGTCCACAAGGTTGGGTTCCAGGGGCCACCTAGACCTCTGAAGCTTTCAAGCTGTAGATAGCCGGACACGCGTTTTAGTCCATCTTAAATATACCCGGAAGGCGAGATCATAAAGATCATGTCATTTATTTTTTAAAAATTATTTATTATAACTGTAAAAGCATACGCCCGGACAATGCGATTTTTCAGATGGTTGGAGGCGCGTTTTAGACGATTTCTGGTGGCTACATTTATAGGGTATAGGATGCCGGGATAAACTGCATATTTCTCCTTTCCTAATTTTTTTTGTCTTCCAGTATTCCTAACTTCTGTTATCTTTGTTTACGGCAGCCTACGTGGTCGTGGGGCTTAGCACACCAGCACAGTGCAATTACCCAGGAGCCTCATGCGGTCTGTGATTTGCTCGTGCTGGCTAACCCTCTGGCCGTCCGTGGGAAGGTTTCCTTTCCCCTACAACCCTGGCCGCTGTCGTGTACATGAAATATTCGTACGGCGTAAAACAGCAACTAAAGAAAATAAAAAATAATAAACAAATTAATATTTATATCTATATTTTATCTCCATGTTTTTAATTCTCGCATTTCTGTGCATATGTACATACTGGGAATTGGAAGCATACAACGTTTTGGACAAAAATGATTTATAAAAATTCATTAGCTAAATCCAAGACACCTATGCATCCAGAAATGGGTCTATATTAGCCGATATGCTGAAACCTGTGATCACAACTGCAAAAGCTAGCTGTAGAAAGGACCCATACCTAGAAATCATTTTCAGTTCTAAGTTGTTAACATCTACGTGTATATAGATTTTGGTTTGGTATACACCTGATCTTTATATGCAAGAAGACACACTATATGTACACAAACCTATAATGATACGATTCGTGGTCATAAATGCTTGAAATATTGCTAAGTATGACATAAAAACCAAAGCATACATTCTGACCTCCATGGATAAAAACGTGAGAACATAAGCGACCTAAGCCTATAGGTCATAACAATATCTTGCACCAATCATCAAGGTAGACAAACTGTAATTAACAAAAACATCTTGACTTCCACAGGCTCTTATTAATAGTAGAAACAACTTTTCTTGGAGAACACGGGCCCGTGTCACAAAGCGCACGTTACGTGCACCTAACTTCCATGGCGACCAGTATTGTAGGTATCACGTCGCCATGGATATTACGTGAACGTAGCGCTGCGTGTGCTTTGTGTAACGGAGCGGTTTTTTTTCTTTTTTTTCTATAGAACTATATGTAAGCAAGTTCGGGCATACAGTCCGTGATATAGCACGTGCTGTGTTCTAACAAATATCGAGCAATTTTACAGCGACTATTGTGCAGACTATACCACATGAATGTCAACTACCTACGGAATACAATATTTTACTTATTACCCTAGGGTGTGTTTATTTCTTCCTACCTTTTTTCCGCAGATGAACACTGCTATATCATATACGGGCTGCCCGGCAAACCAAAAGTTCTACGGGAAAATACCTGTACTTTGCATATAGAAAAGATATATTGCAAACAATATCAGAGTATAGTCGGACACTTTACTCTATATATACGCGGTGCGAAAAAATATATATGCAGTATGCTATAAACTTGCTATAATATCTACAATATAGCAGAGGTGCCTTTGAAATACAGGTGTCTGTTTTGTATATAGGCTAGCGGTCACAAACGCCGCGTATATTGTGAACGTTATCACTGGTTTCAGAACAGATACTAGTTTCGTGGTGTCCCTAATCGATTAATAATTGCGAGCATTCAGGCTTAAGTTGATCTGTCAGTGTAAAATGTATATACATTAATCGACCACATACAATGATCCATTAATTATTACACCTATAATAAGATGATGTGATGTGTCAGTAGTTTGGCGTCGTGCACCTTACCAGTCACGTCCCAATAGATGCCCATGACGTCAGCACATGAATTTGACGTACGTCAGCACATTGAACCTATGTAGGTCCAGTTACCAGAAAGTCATAACTTTAAAACGTAACAACGGTGCCGACGAGCACCAACTTGTTTCATTTTGTTTTAAAATTGTGTACATGTCATTACTGATAGAGCCTCCTTGAACAGTGCATGTAGACTTCCTATTTCGCCTGCTTTTTTCACTTGAATGATAGATATTGTGTATAGGCATTGTGTCCAAAGACCAATCTTCTGTAACCACAAATTAATTATAATTGTTAAATTTGAAAGACGCTTTCCGAAACGGCTTTTGACGTTTCTAATTTTCGTATCATAATGAACAGTCAGACTCCCAGTTATTCAATCAACAGAAATCCCTAGAGTACCCATGGTCTATGAAAGCTCTATTTTCTGTAGTGCAACTTGTTGGGTTCGATACTTTGTTGCTCGAAAAAGACGGTATGTGCTAAATAGGTTAGCCCATGTTTGACTCGGACTTCACAACATTGTATGCTCCTAAATAAATAGATTAACCTCCACTCTCCCGTTGCCTCTTGAACATTAAGAGGTGACCACAAATTTCGTTTTTACTGTGCAATGTTAACGAATGCATTCCGTGTTTAATGGAATACAAATGGTGAGTTGGTTACCAACATTTAAAAAATTTCGATCAAATGCAAATATTTTGCAAATGTTTGTCTTCACTTGTGCTGACTGCTTGTCTATACTGTTTTACGTTCCGAGAATACGAGAATACGAGGATACTTCAATGAATGGACTGCAAAATTGTATCGAACGCGCCACGCGCACTTGTTGACAAGTGCCCTAATTTTTTGGCCGATGTTTGCAGCTGCGGCATTTCGGTGCTGATGTACCGTTACTTGCTATTCAGCCACTTGCCAACCCACACTGATGTAACTGTGCAGCATTTGTGAAACACAGACGCTACATCAAAAAGTAACTCTATTAGGAAATTGGGTGAGTTACAGATTGATAGTTTAAAGACTGTTATGGACACTTACGCTTACTTTGCTACATGTGGTAACATTGAAAGCTTTGTAGAGCGAATCTGTATTAAAAAGAACGTTTAGAACGATTTTTGATACATTACACACACTGAATGGTGTATTTGAAATTTGAAATTTAATTATACCGTTTAATGTTTAATCTATTTATGCTGTTTAACGCAAAAATATTTAAGATTTTTTTTAAGTAAATGTTTGGCGCACTGTATCCTGGCGACAAGCTTAAATACTGACGTCACGATATCGGAAAGTCATGGAACTCCACAAATAATATGCTGTATCATTTTATCCATGTATTCTAGGCGGTTTAGAATTTAGGATTTTGATACATCTTTGGCATTTGGAATCAAATTAGGCGTTGGCACTTGGAATGACGTCGCTGAGCCAGTTAATTTGGAAACCAAACCTTTTCCAAATAAGAATCACCCACGATATATGGCTGAAATATTGCTGACGAGGCGTTAAAGCTATATATATCATTCACTCAAAATGAAAAATATGTTTCTAAAATATCATTTTTAAAACAGGTAGTTTGAAAATGTAAAGTTAGATCAGCTCAGATTATGTTTAGTTGACGATGAGTTGCATTTACTGGGAAGAGCACAAATACAGCCATTTTAAAGTACAAAAGTAAATCACAACAAGGTAACAGAATAACACTTACAATATATCGAAAGTTTTTAATTAATAAAAAAAGTTAATTCGATATCTGTAATTAATATCACACCACACCACCCAGGTATACAGGGACTTTGTTGTCGATGACGTTATTTGAGAGACTTTAACCATTAGAGCTAGCAAGGCCCTTATTAGTACCAAGTGAAGAAACAACCTAATTCACTCAGGCTGGATCAATAAAATTCAGCCCAACTGCATCTGAAAATGACAAAAGAAAATGTAAATAAATAAATAAAAACAGTACATGTAGATATGCGGACGTCTATGGTGCGTATTATTTGAGAGCAAAAAAGGACTACAAAGCGAAATAAACGAAGAGGAACGCGCATGCGTTATTTTCCTCATACATTTTTAATGTTTGTGCGCGACTTTAACAAATTAACGATTATGATGAACATTGTTAGTGAAATGTTTGACGAATACAAGTTTGACAATTAAGAAAAAATCTCCAGTTTAGAAGAGGAAGTTCAAGAACTGGAAGAAAAATTTGAGGAATATATTTAGGTCAAATTTTTTATCTCGTGCGTATTTATTTGAAACAGCATCTGAGGTTGAACAGTGCAGATAAACCCGTCTGACAAAACGAGTACTTCATCAGTGCAAGATATTACTTTGTTGTAACTTTGTATCTTTCTGTTCCTTTCTGCGCGCGCTGTCACAGCTGTTTACTATGCCTCGGCTAGAATGGGAAGCACGCGCGATGTATCTCAAAAAAAAAAAGTTTATAATACTTTTGAAATGTTTTCTTAAATGTTGACTGGAATCCTGTCCGTGGTGATGTGCCTTGGAACTCCATATTTCCCGACTCACTGCCCTGCCGAGATCCCTGCAGTTTGTTGCAAATCACAGCTTCTAAAAATTACAGACATGCTATGGCCGGCATTCCTTCAGGCGAGTCCTATTATAAGAGAAAGGGAGGTCAATAATTTTTTTCTCGAGAGGTTGGAGAACTTTTAGTCATGGAGAAGAATCTTCGTGTCGAAAAAGGTTGGAATTTAATAAGATTTAGACGGTATCTATATTTATCGGTAAAACCGAATCCGGCGAATGTAATTTTCATACAATTTGGAACACCATCTTTCCCTCCCCACCAAATAGTGTGATATTCTGACGAAGATGCAAAGAAATGACGGCGAGAGGGCGCACGTGTGAGGTAGAAGCCCACTCGATTTTGGATTTCGTTGTGAAATGCAGAACAACTTCACGTTTTCAGGTGATTTAGGTTTGTTTATAAGGGCACACCATCATGTATTGGATTTGAGCACAACGTCAGGCAAATGCACAGTTCACTACCATCACTTCGCCACATTTCAAGATAAAATGAACATCGAAACTAAAAGTGGCGGGGGATTTTTGGGCTCCTAACTTAAGCTATTTCTAAACACCAAGTGACAAGTCTTTGATAACACATTATTGGATGTTTTGTCTATAAGGTGATATATTAATGTGAGATTAGTATGTAGCCTATACCTCTTCAAACTTAAAATAATCGCGTGAATTTGATCTGAGCGGCTCATAAACTCGAGTTTACACAGCTAAACAACGTCAACACGTAAGCCTTTTTCCATGCTTGTCTCTGTCGTTTACATCGTGGAATGCGGAAAAGTTTAACAGATCCACCTTTTTAACATCTATTCGTGTAGCCCACGATACAGCACGACGAAACCATTTGCCCTTTTCGCCCGACAACGATATTGGTGCGCATGCGCGAGCAAACTTCCGCTCTGAAACAGAACTCCCCTAAATAAATATTGGCACTGTTTTTGTTGTGAAATATCTATTCTCTATTCATATACCAAGCTTGAATTAAATGAGAACCAACTTCAGCAGGAGTCAGGTCAGGCATGTTAATTGCGCTTAGGGTTGACCAAGAATAAGGCTTTTATTAACAAGTAATTAAAGTTTCCCAACCCAAATAAAAAACAAAAAGTAATAAAAAAAAAAAAAAAGAAGTGTTTGCCTAGGCCTAATGCTTTCTGAATACGTTTTGCTCTTTAAAGCGTTTTGAAGTGAAGTTGCTGACTTTTTAATAGATGTATGGAGTAGCTCAACATGTCTGTTTACCTAAGGAGAGTTCTGTACCTTGGGAAACTTATGATTATCATTCATACAGTGCTTAAAAGTCATTATGTGTACACTAATAATTTAATTTATGACCATTCATATTTTCTCGTAATATGAAGATTATACATGCCAAATGTGACTTAAAAATAAGTGTTCTGACATTGTCCAGGCCTGCATGGAAAATTCTATGATGATTTTTTTTTTTTTTTTTCGCATTAATGAGTTAACAGCTAAATCCAAAATTTGAATGTTTTTTTCGACTTCTGCAGATTGCAGCCTTTAAATTCAGCTTTATACTTTGTGAATACTGAAGCAATGTTCTGTGAAATTCCAGTGATAAATGCTTTAGAAAAAAAATCCTCCTAAAATTCAAATGATTTCTAGTTTCAAATTTCCATTGTTCCATTCTCAGCCCCTTTTATGAATGTGACTAAGGAGTATTGTAATGGCACTGTCTATAAGTCCGTCCGTCAATCTGTTCGTCCCCATCTTTGTGACCACCATATCTCTCAACTGATGCAAAGACAACTCATGAAGTTTTACTGAGATGATTGGTTTTGATTCATAAAATGTATATTTTCAGATCTATCCTAGCACCAGTCTCATATTAATCAGTGTAATTTGCATAAATAGTGGCAGTTTGCTATACCTCTGAACCTGGTGTTATGTATAGATTATCATTGTAACTTAAAACTGGTTATTTTTTGAGACAATTTTACCTTTTTTTTGAATATGTTTTTTAGTAACATTTGCAATAACAGTTGAATGAAATGATGACATAATAAAATTTATGACAATTCTTTGCTTTTTGTGTCTTTTTGAAACAGATCATCTAATGAAGACTGCTACTCCCAAACGAATCCCAAAGTGTGCGCGGTGCCGAAACCATGGGGCTGTGGCGATCCTGAAAGGCCACAAGCGGTTTTGCCCATGGAGGACATGTGGGTGTCGAAAATGTTGGCTGGTAGAGGAACGTCAGCGCGTTAGTCGCGAACAGATCGCACTGCGCAGGCAACAGCAACAAGAGGAAGACCAAGGATTAGTTTTGGACAACTCGAACATGCAGTTGGTTCCACCAGTCGCAAACAACTGTCAGTCCATCAACAGAGCTGCTCCACAAAATGTCCTGTCCTTCAGTAAGTATTCTGCCTCAGTACTCATGTGTAGAAAGATGACCTTACGACAAGTGACCTACTTTTGCGACATGATGTCGTTTTTTTTTTTTTTTACAGCATGATAGGGTCAGTCTGCCCATTTTAATGTGGTGTGGTAGATAGAATATAAAAAACTAATTAAACATGATTCTGAATTGCGTTCTTGAATGGGTTTGGTTAGTGACTGTTAAATGTTGCAAAAATGATGATATTCTTTCAGTGGTTTTATCTACACACAGTACTATTTTAATCCCATGATTTGAGTTAGAATCCAAAAAATTGTTGGGCTAAATCAGAGATAATAACAATAGTGAATGAGAAATACAAGTAACAACAAGTCACAAATGTTCAACTTCAGATAAATCAAAATAAACACTTTTTAAAATTTTTATCTCGCGTAAACTTGATTTGGGCCCCCCAGCCCAGTGGAATTTTGGCTTATTAATTTGGGGGGGGGGGGGGGGTATTATGAGTTGCGAAAATTTCCCTGCTTGAGCATGACCCTGGTTGCTCTCAGGCCATAGATCTAACAGTCCATCTGTACATCACAAACAAGAATTTACATCATGTTAAACTGAAGTTCTATTAAAGGGACATACCGCTGACGTCAAAAAAAATTGTGTTGTTATTTTCGATGTACTCTACATAAAACTGAGACTTTCAGATGTCTATTGACACCTATCCTACTTTCATTTAGTAATCGAATGTTCAGTTTTATCGGGGGTTTCCCTTCGATCATGAACTCACTCAAGTCGCTGTATTCAGAAAGCCTGATTTTTTTAGTTAGTTACCTCCCCTTGTTGTCTAGATGACGGGAGATGTTCAGCGAACTTGAAATGTCAGAAATGGCATTGTGTTGTAATTATGCGGACTACCGTGTAACTTCAGTTCTGCTGTACAGATCGCTGGGAATTACGAATACTTTATAAAATTGTATTGATAGAAAGGAAGATCATATCTGGCTCACTAGACTTTCAGTTCGCTTATTGTATTGTTCACATGTGCGATCGATGAGCGAGCGTTACATTGTGTGAACTTATTGAAGATGGCTTGGTTTCCAACAGTATCATAATGGTGTACATATATCTGCGCGTCACAAGTGGGAAAGTTTGTCAGTGACTTCCCAAAGATCACTGGTTTATCCCAGACGCCCTGGTTTCCTCCACCCATGATACTGGTTGACATTGTATGAGTGAAATATTTACTCCTATCCTTGCAGCTATGAGTGAAGCAACAGCCAATTAAATCTTATCTCTATTGCATCGAAAACAGCAATTCTCTACTCTTCCAGCCAATGAGCTAAGTCGAAACATGTCGCTGCGATCACTGGTGCTGTGTTACCCCAACTATAATGTGGCCACCCTGCGATCCCTTCTCTTGCTGTGTAACAACAACTTGTCTATGGCCATACAGAAACTACAGGAGGCACAATGTAAGTTGTTATATGGTGGTTAGACTTATCTCCCTTTATAGTTTGCGATCCCTTGTCTTGCTGTGTAACAGCTTGTCAGTGGACATACAGAAACTACAGGAGGCACAGTGTAAGTTGTTATTTGGTGGTTAGACTTATCTCCCTTTACACTTTACTCTATGACCTTTTATCTTGCTATGGATGTAACAACACCTTGTCAGTATCCATACACAAGCTACATGAGGCACAATGTAATTTGTTATTTGGTGGCTAGACTTATTATCTCCCTTTACACTTTACTCTTTGAACTTTCCTCTTCCTGTGAGTGTGTAACAACAGCTTGTCAATATCCATACACAAACTACATGAGGCACAATGTAATTCGTTATTTGGTGGCTAGACTTATTATCTCCCTTTACACTTTACTCTTTGAACTTTCCTGTTCCTGTGAGTGTGTAACAACAGCTTGTCAATATCCATACACAAACTACATGAGGCACAGTGTAATTCGTTATTTGGTGGCTAGACTTATTATCTCCCTTTACACTTTGCTCTTTGAACTTTCCTCTTCCTGTGAGTGTGTAACAACAGCTTGTCAATATCCATACACAAACTACATGGGGCACAATGTAAGTTGTTATTTGGTGGTTAGACTTACCTCCCCCTACACGTTACTCTGTGACCTTTTCTCTTGCTGTGAGTGTGTAACAACGGCTTGTCAATATCCATACACAAGCTACATAAGGCACAATGTAAGTTGTTATTTGGTAGTTAGACTTAACCTCCCTTTACACGTTACTCTATGACCTTTTCTCTTGCTGTGAGTGTGTAACAACAGCTTGTCAATATCCATACACAAACTACATGAGGCACAATGTAAGTTGTTATTTGGTGGTTAGACATATCTCCCTTTATACTGTATGACCCCTTCTCTTCCTGTGTAACAACAACTTGTCAATTGCCATACAGAAACTACAGGAGGCACAATGTAAGTTGTTATTTGGTGGTTAGACTTATCTCCCTTTACACTTTATTCTTTGACCTTTTCTCTTGCTGTGAGTGTGTAACAACAGCTTGTCAATATCCATACACAAACTACATGAGGCACAATGTAAGTTGTTATTTGGTGGTTAGACATATCTCCCTTTATACTGTATGACCCCTTCTCTTCCTGTGTAACAACAACTTGTCAATTGCCATACAGAAACTACAGGAGGCACAATGTAAGTTGTTATTTGGTGGTTAGACTTATCTCCCTTTACACTTTATTCTTTTACACAAACCACATGAGGCACAATGTAAGTTGTTATTTGGTGGTTAGACTTATCTCCCTTTACACTTTATTCTTTGACCTTTTCTTTTGCTGTGAGTATGTAACAACAGCTTGTCAATATCCATACACAAACTACATGAGGCACAATGTAAGTTGTTATTTGGTGGTTAGACATATCTCCCTTTATACTGTATGACCCCCTTCTCTTGCTGTGTAACACCAACTTGTCAGTACCATACAGAAACTACGGGAGGCACAGTGTAAGTTGTTACTTGGTGTTTAGACTTATCTCCCTTTACGCTTTACTCTTTGACCTTTTCTCTTGCTGTGAGTATGTAACAACGGCTTGTCAATATCCATACACAAGCTACATGAGGCACAATGTAAGTTGTTATTTGGTGGTTAGACATATCTCCCTTTATACTGTGTGATCCCTTCTCTTCCTGTGTAACAAGAACTTGTCAATTGCCATACAGAAACTACAGGAGGCACAATGTAAGTTGTTATTTGGTGGTTAGACTTATCTCCCTTTACACTTTATTCTTTGACCTTTTCTCTTGCTGTGAGTGTGTAACAACAGCTTGTCAATATCCATACACAAACTACATGAGGCACAATGTAAGTTGTTATTTGGTGGTTAGACTTATCTCCCTTTACACTATTCTTTGACCTTTTCTCTTGCTGTGAGTGTGTAACAACAGCTTGTCAATATCCATACACAAACTACATGAGGCACAATGTAAGTTGTTATTTGGTGGTTAGACTTATCTCCCTTTACGCTTTATTCTTTGACCTTTTCTCTTCCTGTGAGTGTGTAACAACAGCTTGTCAGTATCCATACACAAACTACATGAGGCACAATGTAAGTTGTTATTTGGTGGTTAGACTTATCTCCCTTTACGCTTTATTCTTTGACCTTTTCTCTTCCTGTGAGTGTGTAACAACAGCTTGTCAATATCCATACACAAACTACATGAGGCACAATGTAAGTTGTTATTTGGTGGTTAGACTTATCTCCCTTTACACTTTATTCTTTGACCTTTTCTCTTCCTGTGAGTGTGTAACAACAGCTTGTCAGTATCCATACACAAACTACATGAGGCACAATGTAAGTTGTTATTTGGTAGTTAGACTTATCTCCCTTTACGCTTTATTCTTTGACCTTTTCTCTTGCTGTGAGTATGTAACAACAGCTTGTCAATATCCATACACAAACTACATGAGGCACAATGTAAGTTGTTATTTGGTGGTTAGACATATCTCCCTTTATACTGTATGACCCCCTTCTCTTGCTGTGTAACACCAACTTGTCAGTACCATACAGAAACTACGGGAGGCACAGTGTAAGTTGTTACTTGGTGTTTAGACTTATCTCCCTTTACGCTTTACTCTTTGACCTTTTCTCTTGCTGTGAGTGTGTAATAACAGCTTGTCAATATCCATACACAAACCACATGAGGCACAATGTAATTTGTTATTTGGTGGTAAGACTTCTAGCTCATCTCATCAGCACTTGCCTTTGAATCACTGTGACAGACAGGGTGCAGGTTCAATCCCAGCCATGGATAGGGAATTTTTTGACAGTTTCCCACACTTTGACCTTCAAAAATAAGCGTTTGATGATGCTCGTGTTTGCACAGTCTGTTAATGTTCATTGAAAACCACTTGTATTCCAGCAATTATTATATGGCGTACACCTGAGAAAGTTAGTCCGTGACTTGCCAAAGGTTGATGGTTTATCCCATTCACTACATTTCCTTCCGCCTATAAAAGTGATGTCAACATTTTCCTTATTGAAGTACATGTGTGGTGTAAGACAACAATAAAATAAGTTTAGAAAGAAAAATAAGAAGACCTGAGTTATCTGGCCGTGGGATTTCTCACAGCGACATTGTTGTGTTAATATTTGACTGCTGAATGTGTTATGACTTTCAGTTTGCTACTGAAGTCATCTTTTAGTCTGTTCTAAAATTGATCACATCCATTTATGTGATAGTACAACTGATATTTTGTGCCTTGTTCGAATTTGTATATACTCAAATAGTTTGTCATAAAAGTTATGAGTAGTAATCAAAGGGACTAACGAGTGATAATCATACTGAAAGTTCTATGATCTTACATGTACTAATCAGAAAAAAGGTGTTTTGATTGTTCTATAGAAGATGGAGTCTCTCACCAATGCAGTCGCTGTGAGTTCGTCCAGCTCATGCTGGCTTCCTCTCCGGCCGTATGTGGGAGGTCTCCAGCGACCTGCAGATGGTCGTGGGTGTCCCCCGGGCTCTGCCCAGTTTCTTCCCACCATAATGCTGGCCGCCATTGTATAAGTGAAATATTCTTGAGTACGGCGTAAAACACCAATCAAATAAATAAATAAATTGTAATAATGAGCTTTTCTATGTAAATTTTTAGTTTAAATGTCAGTAGTAGTTTATAGATAGGTCTGTATGCCATTTATTTACTCACATGTTTATTTTGTCCTGTAGATCAGCAATCCAGCACTGACTACGCCACTCAGCACAATCCTGTCAGGCCGCGCGCCTGCGCTGCACCGCTCCCACTAGAACAGAGTTATAACTGGATACCCCAGGGCCATTACGACTGTCACTACAACTACCAGGCTAACAGTAACTCACCTCAGGGGCAGGGCTACAACCAGTATGCCCTGGGGAGCTATTGCTGTGAGAATCCAACCATTATGCAGACAGGGTACCAGAACAGCATCCCTCGCTACGGGAACCACAACACCTTCTCGCAGTCACAGGCTACCTTCTCTCCCCCACAGAGTTCCTGGTCTAGCGGATCATCGGGCATGAGCACTCATTTTCGCAGCGATCAGTCCGAGCCGATGAACCAGCAGTCCAGCGACACGCAGAGCCTTGTGATGTCACGAGGGACATCCTCACCTCTCGCCACGCCCTCTCCGCTGTCTTCACTAGATGATGTGGATGCGGCGAAAAACCCGGTATCTGACACGGACGACAAACCACTTGTCATGGACTTAAAAGAACCGTAATAGATATTGTCTGGGGCTTGGCCTATTTCCACTACACACTGCAAGTAGTTCTCTGGAATTACATGTACTTAACTACTTCTTGTCCAGAATGGACAAGAAGTAGTTTTTCAAAGCTTGTATGAATTTAGTATCCTTGATAAATTGTCTCTGTGTTGTGCACTGTTTGTACGTCTCAGCTCCTCATACTTCTGTAACGAGTGAGTTTGTACGTCTCAGCTCCTCATACTTCTGTAACAAGTGAGTTTGTACGTCTCAGCTCCTCATACTTCTGTATCGAGTGAGTTTGTACATCTCAGCTCCTCATACTTCTGTATCGAGTGAGTTTGTATGTCTCAGCTCCTCATACTTCTGTAACAAGTGAGTTTGTACGTCTCAGCTCCTCATACTTCTGTATCGAGTGAGTTTGTAGTCTCAGCTCCTCATACTTCTGTATCGAGTGAGTTTGTATGTCTCAGCTCCTCATACTTCTGTAACGAGTGAGTTTGTACGTCTCAGCTCCTCATACTTCTGTAACGAGTGAGTTTGTATGTCTCAGCTCCTCATACTTCTGTAACAAGTGGGTTTGTACGTCTCAGCTCCTCATACTTCTGTAACGAGTGAGTTTGTATGTCTCAGCTCCTCATACTTCTGTATCGAGTGAGTTCGTAGTCTCAGCTCCTTATACTTCTGTATCGAGTGAGTTTGTAGTCTCAGCTCCTCATACTTCTGTAACGAGTGAGTTTGTATGTCTCAGCTCCTCATACTTCTGTAATGAGTGAGTTTGTATGTCTCAGCTCCTCATACTTCTGTAACAAGTGGGTTTGTACGTCTCAGCTCCTCATACTTCTGTAACGAGTGAGTTTGTACGTCTCAGCTCCTCATACTTCTGTAACGAGTGAGTTTTTCTTTCTCATGCTTGTTTGATTTTTTTTTTTTTTTTGTTTCTTTTCTTTTTTCCATTGTTGAAAGATTCACTTGTATTAGACCATAATTAGAGATATTCTTGTTGGGCGTAACCCGACTGACCCTCTAGAAAACAAGCCATTTTTATTAGAATTTTTATAAAAGTTTGTTTTTTTAATTTTTTCCCTGGATGTTAATAGCTTTAAAACACCTACCTTTTTAATAATCAACAATAAAAAATGAAAAAGAAGCAAATTTCCTGTCAACCTTTGTATAAACTTTTTCAGATAGGCCCGGGTTATGTCCAGCAAGGAATTTTTTGATGTTGGCCTTGTTTTACTGTGCGTTTGATAAAGGTTCTTTAGGCGTTTGTAAATAAGTTGAGTCTTTATTTTTGTCACTTACAGGTCAAGTCTGAAAAGCATTCATACTGTTTCATTATTTCTGGAAATACTTGTATTAATGTAACTGTTAAGTGTGCTTGTATTAGAGCTACAGATGTAGGAAAGACATTTTCAGCGTTCAGCCAATATATATTTTGATTTATTTTTTATGCCAGACAGAAGATGAATTTCTCTTTTGAAACCCATAAATTTGTACGGAAGTTTTCCAAAGACTGTCACATCTTTTGGCGGCTGTGGAATTTAATTTTAGAATTCAAATATGTATTCTCTGTTTACTTTTGACTTCAGTGGTAAAATTATTTGTGAATTTTACAGATACTCAAATAAGATACTTTAGTATTTTTTTTATTTGTATTTAATTTTTTGTTCTTTATACCCTTTCATTGACTGTAATTAAAGTTACAAGCACGTTCCCCCGAAATTACAGTTATTGTGAGCTTTATCTCTCCAACTTGTCACAACACAGTTTTTCCCTCAATCTCTTGTGCTCGAGTTAGAGTCAAGGGCTCAGAACAGGAAAGAACTGAAATTGGGCCGGTGTATTGTTTTGCAGCAAAGAATCAGTGGGCAAATTTCTTGGACCTAGTTTAAATCTTTTAGTGAGTGAGTGCGTGCTGAGGGTTTAACGTCGTAATTATCAATTTTTCAGTCATATGACGATGAAGGAATCCTTGGAGTGCATGTAATGTGCCTCATTGTTGCAAGACGGATTTCCAGCGCTCTTTTATCTAGTGCTGCTTCACTGAGACGACTTAACAAAGGTAAGTAAGTCGCCCTGCCCGAGCCATTATACTGATACGGGTCAACCACACACTGCACTATCCCCTTCATGCTGAGAGTCATGCTGGTATTTAGATTTCAGTCTGGCTTAACTTCAGTAACACATTTGAACAACCAGCCCCTGTAGATTTCCCAGCTCGTTGTTGGCAAAAAAAACATTTATTAATAAATAAAACCACTTGGGACTTGCAAGTGAGTGATTGAATACTTGGGGTTTAATGTCATTACACCAGTCTACTACAGCTGAGGGGGCCTCTGTGGCTCAGTTCGTTAGCGCGCTAGGGCAGCTAATGACTCAGAAACCTCTCGCCAATGCGGTCGCCGTGAGTTCAAGTCCAGCTCATGCTGACTTCCTCTCCGGCCGTAAGTGAGTAAGGTCTGCTCAGCAACCTAGTGATAGCCGTGGGTTTCCCCTGGGCTCTGCCTCGGTTTTCCTCCCACCATAATGGTAGCCACCGTGGCATAAGTGAAATATTCTTGAGTACAGCGTAAAACACCAATCGAATAAATAAATAAATACTACAGGTCATGTTAAACTCGGTAGTTAAGAATGTTTCACTTATGATGGTCATTTTAATGGGTGAAGTAAACCAGTGCTTCATCACACAAGCGTTATTTTATTGTCACCAAGGCCCCACTAACAGTAAGAGCTGGGGAACCCATGAATTCCCTATCAAAGGCCAGATTTGAACCCGCACCTTGTGTCGTAGAGTGTGATCCGGCCCCGATAGCACAGTTGGAGAGCCTCCATTTTGGGAGAGGTTGATCCAGGGTCAATCCTGGATCGAGTCACACCTAAGACCTTAAAAGAGGAAGTTCTAACTTCCTCGCTTGGCGTTCAGCATGAAGGGGATAGTGCAATGACTGGGTTGACCCGTATCGGTATAATGGCTCGGGCGGGGCGGCTTGCTTGCCTTTGGTAAGCCCTCTCAGTAAAGCAGGACTAGATGAAAAAGGGGTGGAAATCCGTCCTGCATAAGGTGTCACATTAAATGCACTCCAAGGATTCCTTTATCATCATATGACTGAAAAATTGTTAAGTATGACATTAAACCCCAAGTATTCAATCACTCACTTGCATAGTCCCAAGTGGTTTTATTTATTAATAAATGTTTTTTTTGCCAACAACGAGCTGGAAATCTACAGGGGCCGGTTGTTCAAATGTGTTATTGAAGTTAAGCCAGACTGAAATCTAAATACCAGTCTTATCTTTTATACAAAGCAAAGTGACACTTTAGTCTGGACTAAAGTTAATACTGGGCTTAAGTCATAATACACTTCTGAACAACTGGGCCCGGTTGTTCAAAACAGGTTTAAGACTTAATACCAGATTTTAAGTTTAAGCCAGGTCTTCAGTTTTCTATTCATCCTGAAAACAATTGTGAAAAATTATATTCAATATGAACTAAAACTGCTGTTGCTATATTTTGACTTTGGAGAACGGCATTGGCTGCTGAGTTGGGCTTAACATTTAAGTATGAAATATGACTTAATACTAGGATTAGCTAATACACTTGCGAACAACGGGGCCTTGGGCCCAGATTCTCTGTCAAGAACATCATTAGAAGTGTGTGCGAGACCCATGCCAAAAAACACCAGACATGACACCTAACAAGACACCCAATCAGTTAGCAGAGTCATCTGAGTGCCAGGCACATAAACAGCAAACACTTGGTGAAACGCATTCGAATGTTTGGATAAACCTTTACCTACAAATCTCTCCTATCTTTGTGTGAATACAGCAATGACTTAAAAATTTCGACCAAAGAGGGTGCATTCTTCGTTTTCTAGTACATTTATTTATTTATTTGCTTAGTGTTTTACGCTGTACTCAAGAGTATTTCACTTATACGATGGCGGCCTGCAATATGGTGAGAGGAAAGTGGGCAAAGCCCAAGGGAAACTCATGACCCATCTACAGGTAGCTGGAAGACCTTCCACATAAGGCCGGAGAGAACGCCAGCATGAGCCGGACTTGAACTCACAGCGACTGCATTGGTGAGAGGTTCCTGGGTCATTACACAGCACTAACACGCTAACCAACTGAGCCATGGAGGCCCCTCTTTTCTAGATCATTCAGTCTTCCATACAAGCTTGATAGGATGGGGTGTCATGTAAAGTGTCTTGGGCATGATGCTCCAGTAAGGCAGCACGAGAAATAAATGTCATCAGGCCTGGCCTGCTAGACACCACTGTCATACAAAAGAAATAATGATGACAGCAATGCTGAAGCGCTATCTACCTCCAGGCTTGAGGGAATTTCCCTTTAATCTAATGGTAGAAGCGTTGACTTAAAACTCAAAGGTTGACGGTTCAAACCCCAACAGCGTTGTCCTGTCACACAGGGCAAACAAACTACAAGAAGGCATTTGTGAAACAATTCATAATGTGAGCCAGGCCTTTAGCGGAAAGGCATGCGACAAGCAGAGCTCAGGAGAAACCATAGTCTTGTTAACAACACATATAAGGACACAGATGCACTGTAAGAGCAAGAAACAACACACAAGTTAAGCAGTCACACTTGAGTCAAGTACCTTTAATATTCCACATATCGCTAATGACTGAATTACAACAGCTAGTGTGAATAGGTAGTCTGGTCACTCCAGTGCCCAGGTCGACTTGTTGGAAATTATCTCCCCTTTCCATCACTTCCTATTAATTTCAATGCAAAAGAACAATGGCAATACTGTGAGAAAAAACAATAGAATCATAGCCAATTTGTTTTATATTCCCGTGGGGTTTTTAAAGTTTCATGAAGGTTGTGACATTAGTCTTCTAATAAATTAAAAAAAAAACTAAATAAAAACAAAATTTTGTGCAAGTTCCATATTACATGTACCAAATGTTGGTAATTATGATGTGATATTGCACTGAGGTCAAGGACATGTATTATTTTCTTTCCATCAAAACTCAATAAATATAGTCACAATACAAAATTTATACAAATTATGTCACAAAAGGTTATTCACTTGTAATAATAATGAATTTTAAGTTAATTTATGTTTAGTTTTAGTATATACAATATATATTTATATATATATATATATATATATATATATATATATATATATATATATATATATATATATATACTCACAACAGAAGTTTCTTACAGCTCATGTGCATAGATCTTTATATAAATCAAATAAATGGAAATGAGTCTAAACAGAAAGCTGCAAAGATGGCAGAAAACTATTATCCATTTTATTTTACAATAAACGTCGTTATCTCCCCTTGCTGCCACTTACAAAATCACAAGTCTTCATTTCTGTTACATCTCATTTCATTATAATTGTGATTTATGCTTCAAAGAAAACACTCAATCAAAAATGAGATTAGAACTGTTTAAGTCTTCAGCCTTCTGGTCTCCACTGATTTCATCTTCCTCCCCTTCTGTTTTTCCCTTGAATCTCTTTTCTAGACGCTTCTTCCGTCGGAATCGAGAAGGGCCTTTCTGGGAATCCTTTTTGATGTAGCCTGATACAAACAGAATAATGACACGAGTATATAAAACTGATGACAAAGTATTCTTTACAACATGAAGATCAATTCAACAGACTCAATATGAAGCCTTCACGATGTCAACAGTTCTTTTACATCTTGCTGCCTTTTATAAACATTGCAGCTCCTTCAAACAAAGTTCCTGGCTAGTCTTAACCAGGTCATCCAATGAAATCTCTCAGCACATAGCTCCAGTCACATGACCATACTGGGCACAGTTATAACAAAGGCATAGACACTGATTGGTCTCAGAAGCTCTGGCACTTCACTGGTCAAAACCTCCTATATGTATTTCAACTGACCTCACATGACCCACCAGAGATGCCAGAGTCAACTCTGAACATATGAAAGGATGACAGCTGGTATATCAAGAGTGCAAAATGATCATGACGCTGCACTGCAGAGGGCCCAGGGTTTCAAACTGCATGTTTGCACACACCCTTGATTTTTCGGATACGTTTTTCTTGCGGATGGTGATGGGTTTTCCCAGGGCTCTGCCCGATTTCCACCCATCATAATGCTGGCCGCCGTCATATAAGTAAAACGTTCTTGAGTACGGCGTAAAACACCAATCAAATAAATAAATAAATAAATAAATCAGAACAGGTTAGGATAGAAGAGTTGTATGTGTCCATGCAAATAACCTAATTGTTCAAGCATTTCCACCACTGCCACCAATAGTTTGGAAACATTCTGAGAGAGCTATGAAAAGCAGAGAAGCAATCCCCACAGTTTTCTGAAGCTTTGCATTTTCATTGATACCAACAAATAATTATTTCTGGTGCTATTTTCATAATAACTGTATGCTTACATTCCGCTGAAAAAGTGCTTTAGTGGTTTAAAAAGGTTGAAGATTTACAGTAAATCTCTACCTCTCTCTTCACACTCAGGTGTGTCAGGAAATCCAATGGACCAGAAATGCTCTGGGGTGCTGGGCGGAACATAACGAGCGCGGTGTCGGGAACATTTCTGCATTCTCTGTGCTCTCTCCTCTTCTGATAACCCAACGTCTTTGAAATACTGAGTAAAAACGAAAGTGAAGATTAGTAAATAAAGAGAGACTAGAGATCTTAAGCACATTAATTCTGGCTTTTCAAATCTGGTTGTTGTTGTTGTACACAAGTATATTTCACTAACAAGACGGAGGTCAGTATAATAGGTGGGGCGAGGGGCGGGGATAAGAGTACATGTACCAGGAGAAAACTACCAGCCTATGGTTTATAAGTGATAACCTTTACCACAAGAGAAGCACAAAATTTCACCTGTGTTATTGTCATTTTCATTGTGTACACCTGTCATATTGGTGCCAAAAAAGTGATTTCCACAGAATTTGATGTGAAAGAAGTTTAATTCACGTCTTCATTGCACTAAACACTTTTATCTAGACACCGAGTGTCACACACAAATACTCACATCCTCACATTCCTGACAGAAATACCCCTTCAGCTTTTGTCTCTCATCTCTCTTCCTCACAACATCCACATAAGCAAAGCCTAGGCTTTTCTTTCTTGGAACTCTACAAGCAAAATTTAGATACACTAGTTATTTCCTTTGATGTTCAGTTGCAATTACTGTACAAGGTAGAGCTCTGAGACAGGAACACAAATGTAGCCTTTAAACAAAGAAGCATAAACTGCCAACAATATTAGGATGTTATTGGTTATAATCAGGTAGCTGGCTTCCTCTCCAACCGTACGTGGGAAAGTCTACCAGCTACCTGCGGATGGTCAAGGGTTTCCCCCCACCACAATGCTGGCCGTCGTCGTATAAGTAAAATATTCTTGAGTACAATGTAAAACACCAATCAAATAAAAACAAATAAATAAATAAATAAAATAATCAGGCAGACAGATATGTGAAACAGACTTGTTTAATAATTTGTTTGAGAAGCCAATCAAATCATTTGGAATTTACTTTACGGAAACAACTCTCTCATATTGGTGTTATTGCCCCTGTAGTTACAAGACAACATTATAGTCTTCAATATATGCTAGGGATAAACTCATGACCATCAGCAGGTTGCTGACAGACCTTCCCACCTACCTAATGACTTGTTCACACTGCACCCCTGTTTCACAGCTCAACCTTAGCTCCAGTGGATTTTACATTTATTTATTTATTTGATTGGTGTTTTACGCCGTACTCAAGAATATTTCACTTATGTGACGGCGGTCAGCATTATGGTGGGAGGAAACCGGGCAGAGCCCGGGGAAACCCATGACCATCTGCTGGTTGTTGCCAGACCTTCCCACATATACGGCCGGAGAGGAAGCCAGCATGAGCTGAACTTGAACTCACAGCAACCGCATTGGTGAGGGACTCCTGGGTCATTACGCTGTGCTAGCGTGCTAACCAATGTGGATTTTATATGTAACAATTGTGCAAGGTTATGCCGTCATTGCTGCCTTGGTAGTTTACATTACATGTTACTGATAACTTAATGTCCCGGGACCAGTTGATCAAAAGTGTATTAGCAGTTAAGCCACGTTTTAACATTAATTTTAACTTTACTTTTAGCAGGCCAAGACTGGTATTAAGACTTAAGCCTGGCTCAACTTTCAGTGATCAGAACCGTATTTAAATATTGTATTTCACCTAAAGTTTAACCTTTTTCAAATGACAAATTTTGCTTGATTCTGATTGATTCATCCACCTTATAAATCAACTTTTTTGTATGATTAACTTGATTATCCTCATCAAAAAAACTTGGCATTAGGTGTTGGCATCAAAAGTCTAATTTTAAGGCCTTTTTGTGCTCCTGAAGGTGAAATACAGCAGTCTCCCACTGAACTGTGGGTCATGATACAAACCTGTCAGTGTTACACATAATGAATCACCTATTCATACCCTACACCTAGCAAGTGTACAACACCATACTATAGGCTTTCGTTTTCACTTCCATGAAATACAAGTCAACTATAAATCTGGCTCTGAGTACTGTAGCTATCAATCTGCTACAATACTCACAGCTGAACAGAACTGGATTTCCAGCCGATCTAGTTCTGAGTACTGTAGCTATCAATCTGCTACAATATTCACAGCTGAACAGAACTGGATTTCCAGCCGATCTAGTTCTGAGTACTGTAGCTATCAATCTGCTACAATATTCACAGCTGAACAGAACTGGATTTCCAGCCAATCTGGTTCTGATTACTGTAGCTATCAATCTGCTACAAACTCACAGCTGAACAGAACTGGATTTCCAGCCGATCTGGTTCTGAGTACTGTAGCTATCAATCTGCTACAATACTCACAGCTGAACAGAACTGGATTTCCAGCCGATCTGGATCTGAGTACTGTAGCTATCAATCTGCTGCAATACTCACAGCTGAACAGAACTGGATTTCCAGCCGATCTGGTTCTGAGTACTGTAGCTATCAATCTGCTACAATATTCACAGCTGAACAGAACTGGATTTCCAGCCGATCTAGTTCTGAGTACTGTAGCTATCAATCTGCTACAATATTCACAGCTGAACAGAACTGGATTTCCAGCCGATCTGGTTCTGAGTACTGTAGCTATCAATCTGCTACAAACTCACAGCTGAACAGAACTGGATTTCCAGCCGATCTGGTTCTGAGTACTGTAGCTATCAATCTGCTACAATACTCACAGCTGAACAGAACTGGATTTCCAGCCGATCTAGTTCTGAGTACTGTAGCTATCAATCTGCTACAATATTCACAGCTGAACAGAACTGGATTTCCAGCCGATCTAGTTCTGATTACTGTAGCTATCAATCTGCTACAATATTCACAGCTGAACAGAACTGGATTTCCAGCCGATCTTGTTCTGAGTACTGTAGCTATCAATCTGCTACAAACCCACAGCTGAACAGAACTGGATTTCCAGCCGATCTGGTTCTGAGTACTGTAGCTATCAATCTGCTACAAACTCACAGCTGAACAGAACTGGATTTCCAGCCGATCTGGTTCTGAGTACTGTAGCTATCAATCTGCTACAATACTCACAGCTGAACAGAACTGGATTTCCAGCCGATCTGGTTCTGAGTACTGTAGCTATCAATCTGCTACAAACTCACAGCTGAACAGAACTGGATTTCCAGCCGATCTGGTTCTGAGTACTGTAGCTATCAATCTGCTACAATACTCACAGCTGAACAGAACTGGATTTCCAGCCAATCTGGATCTGAGTACTGTAGCTATCAATCTGCTACAATACTCACAGCTGAACAGAACTGGATTTCCAGCCGATCTGGTTCTGAGTACTGTAGCTATCAATCTGCTACAATACTCACAGCTGAACAGAACTGGACTTCCAGCCGATCTGGTTCTGAGTACTGTAGCTATCAATCTGCTACAAACTCACAGCTGAACAGAACTGGATTTCCAGCCGATCTGGTTCTGAGTACTGTAGCTATCAATCTGCTACAATACTCACAGCTGAACAGAACTGGATTTCCAGCCAATCTGGATCTGAGTACTGTAGCTATCAATCTGCTACAATACTCACAGCTGAACAGAACTGGATTTCCAGCCGATCTGGTTCTGAGTACTGTAGCTATCAATCTGCTACAATACTCACAGCTGAACAGAACTGGATTTCCAGCCAATCTGGATCTGAGTACTGTAGCTATCAATCTGCTACAATACTCACAGCTGAACAGAACTGGATTTCCAGCCGATCTGGTTCTGAGTACTGTAGCTATCAATCTGCTACAAACTCACAGCTGAACAGAACTGGATTTCCAGCCGATCTGGATCTGAGTACTGTAGCTATCAATCTGCTACAATACTCACAGCTGAACAGAACTGGACTTCCAGCCGAATAAAATACTTAAAGGAACTAACTTGGAATCTTGAGAATTGTGTTGCGTTGCAGTCGAGTTTTGTTACCTGTCATAGCTACAGTTGAGTGACATCTCCTGTGTACCTTTCTCTCTCCTCTCACCAGATTCCAGATTACCTGAAAATACAAAGGAACTCAAGGATGATTATGTCTAGAGCAATCCAGCTTAACAAAAGTTATCTAACAACAGACCAGTATCCAATCAGTGGAATCACTGGCTTGTGCATACCTGTTTGTCACATCTGGAAGTTTGTAGGAGCCTATGGTTTGCCCCCAGCACCCCAGTTTCTTCCATCCATAGAACTGAGCGCCATCAAATATGTGGTAAATTTTTTAAGTACTGCATTACAAAACAATCAAGAAAATATGGTCTGGAGATTTGTTAGAAGGCGGTTAACAGCCACCTTAAATCCTCAACAAACTCAACCACAAACACACTGAGTGCATATTCTGACATATTTAGGAATGTTTTCTGAACCGGATTAGTTTATTTATTTATTTCTTTGATTGGTGTTTTACGCTGTGCTCAAGAGTGTTTCATTTATATGACGGTGGTCAGCATTATAGTGGGTGGAAACCGGGCAGAGCCCGTGGGGAAACCCACGACCATCCACAGGTTGCTGACAGACCTTCCCACGTACAATGGATTAGTTTATGTTTTCTGTGAATTTCACATGTGCTCCTATCTGGGCAATATATTTCAGTCTAAAATATCATATGAATTATGTTTTCAAACTGTATCTAAAGTTACACTTAACTGGTTGAGTTTCTTGAGGATTTAGCATACCTGCAGCCAGCTATTTCTGCAGAAAATTGACCAGGTAGCCCCCTACTTTGACCTAAGTTTCTATTTTACTACATTTCATTTTTTTGGTCAAGTAACTGGCTACTTTTCAAGGGTAGCGTCTCAAGAAGATAATGAAACCACAGTATCATAAGTCTAGATGAATCATTGAGCAAAGAAGCCTGCTGCAAGTGTGCCAGTGGTTATCCTGCATATAAAAGCACTAGAGGAGATGTTGTGGTGTTTAAAATAATGAAATGGATGTAAAGTACAGATAAATCAAGAGATGCAGAGTGCAAAAACAAAAAAACGAAAAAAAGTTTATTTTCGTATTTCACGGACAGTGAATTAACAACTATTTGATGACATTTAATTTAAAAACACACAAATACTTACTGTGTGACACCCCAGTTTCTGGAGCGTCATCAGAAGGGTCACCTTTGGGAGCCTCATCAGAAGCGTCACCTTCGGGAGACTCATCTAATGGCAACTTGGAAGATGGACGACCCGGAAAAAACTTGAAACTTTTAGAGGAGGATGGCAAAAGCTGAGATTCCTCCTCCAAAGTCTTTCCTTTGAGTGATTCGGTTTTGTTTCCTCTCTTTACACACGGAGGGGATCGCGGATCCTCTGTGTTAACCAGGGTGTCTGGGTAATCGACAGATAGCTGCACTGCGGGATCTATACTAGCATTGTGGTTCTCAGCCAGAGAGCATGTTGGCAAGTTCAACTGGCATTGTGAGGAGTTGTCTCCCTTTGGTAAGTCCCGTAAACTCATTTGTAGCATTTCAGGAGGGACAGTTTCATCAGGGTCAAATTCAGGAAGACATCCTCTGGATGATGACGTTGTGGTATGACCGGTTTGAGAATATGGTTTCTTTTTGGGGAGAGATCGTGTCTTTAAAAGCTTTCCTGACGGGGAAACAGGTATTTTAAATTCTGACACAGACCGGCAGTTTTCCGAATCGTCCTTCTTGCGACCAGTATCACCAGCCTTACCATTCTTCTTTTGCTTCACCAGGCTTGGTGGCGACAGATGCAATTCTAAGTTCTGAATTTCTTGTAACTCTGGACTTTTGCTGGTTTTTGTCGACCAATCAAAAGACTGTGTCAACGTTGTCTGTCTGAATTCCGGAGCATTTTTTTTACTTTTCATTTTACGGTTCGACCTTCTCAAAGAATTCTGAGACAACGTCTCTGATTGTTTAGATGTCTCTGTACTCTTCTCTACATCTCTGCGATGTAACAGAGATGGTGACTGGCTCTCTCCATCTGACCAGTCCTCGGGTATATTTGACCTTTGACCCGAGGTTGGGAGCTGACGGAGGAGGAACGGCGACTCTGAGTCCACCAGGAAAGACGCATTCTCTTTTTCATGCTCAGCCATTTTGTCGTCATCAAACAAACTCGGCGATTTGAAACTTGTTGGCTTCAGGTGAGTTTGCTTCACACCAATGAAAACAGGGGATAAAGGCAAATTATCTTCATCCAAATTTAAGCTGTTGTTGTTTGCATTCGTGACATCGAGCGATAATTTCTTACTCTTCTGGTCTGGTTGAAATCGGTCAATGACAGTGGTATCCATGTCTGAAGACATGTCCTCTGGTGCATCACCTTTACATGACGACTGCACTTTGTTCGCCGTCGTTGTAACTGGTTTGATAACCTGTGTACTACTGGCAGTGGGAGGCCCCAGATAAATCTGTTCCGTGTTATCCTCAAATCCACGAGATACACTCCCCAGATTCTTCCCTTCATCAATTTTCACATCAGCATTATCTTCACTGCCATCAACATCATCATAGTAATCCACTGCCATAGTGTCTGGAACAATAATGTTTGGTCGTAAAGTCACTTTTCTCAGAAGTTTACAACTGGGGTGGATTTTTACAGGGCTGTCTAATTCCAATACAAAGCTCCCATCACCCTCCAAAATACGAGGTCTTTTTGCAGACTTTTGTGGTGAATCTTCACTACTGTCCAACTTGTCTGTATCCAATAAAAACAGATTTCCCAACTGTTCCTTTTCCCTTGCCCTGTTTGACCTTTCCTTTGTAACATGTGACCTTGGGTTGCAGCTGTCTGATTGGCTGACCTCAGTGTTACTCTCTCCAACACGTGATCTGATTGGTCCTCCAGTTTTGAGCCTGCCATTACTCTTGACTGGACCACCTGATAAAGGAGTCTGGAGGGACAAAAAAAAAAAAAAAAAAAATACATTTTATTACTTTCTATAAACAGTTCATTTATCAAAAGTAATATTTTATACATTCCTTTGCTCTTAAAGGATACATAAAACACTTGGTTTTTATTTCGTGATACAAAGGGGGGCTTCTGTGGCTCAGTTGGTTAGTGCGCTAGGGCAGCATAATGACCCTGGAGTCTCTCACCAATGCAGTCACTGTGAGTTCAAGTCCAGCTCATGCTGGCTTCCTCTCTGGCCACATGTGGGAAGGTCTGCCAGCATCCTGAGGATGGTCGTGGTTTTTCCCCCTTGCTCTGCCCGGTTTCCTCCCACCATAATGCTGGCTGCCGTCGTGTAGGTGAAATATTCTTGAGTACGGCGTAAAATACCAATCAAATAAATAAATAAACCTTAATACAGAGTATATGATGTAGCCTGACATATAAAAGTACAAAACTCAAGAGGCGCCTCAACTCTCTTCTTAGGGCTTAAATATGGCTTTAAACTACAGTTGTCTTAAGGCCTCATTAATCATTCCGGAAATTAAGTAGCCTGCTGTGGTGATGTCAACGATGACAGCGGTCAAACAAAACTTCATTGGAGAGAGAGAGACAGAGCCCGAATTGGGGTCGCTAAGCTGGCCTGGCATTCCCAGTATGTCCACTCATGACATTACTTCCGACCATTGACAGAAAACATGCATAAAATAGAGGGGTTATTAAGAAATATAAAATATTCCTAAAATTAATTTTTTCTTGGCATGTCTTTCTTTATTTTCCTTAAAACCACTCTTTAGTACTTGTAGTAGCTTTTTGTGTATCCTCTAATTGAATTAGTTGTTTAATTTCAATTTCAAGCACTCACCGGTCAAATGAGAAAATGTTTAAAGGCAAACTTTACAAAACTCTTGACTTAAATATGTTTTATTCATTTATCTATTTGACTGATGTTTAATGCTGCGTTCAAGAATTTTCATTTGTACGACTGCAGTCATGAAAACCAAAATCATTAATAAACAGTCATGTAAGAGGAGTTTAGAAGATCATGTACCTCTGCATAACGGTTTCTTTTATGGCGACTTTTGAACAATTTCAAATTGTTACGCCTCGACCCAGGACTGACATCTTCTGAGTCCGGATGTGTGCCAGGACTGATTTCAGCATTCGCACTTTTTTTTCCTTGAAAATTTGTGTGTAGTTCCTCCCCCTTGTCTGGGCTGACAGACTTCCTATCCCCCCGGTCACTGGTCGTGTCTGGACTGGTCCCTTTGCATCCTCCAGCCACCCCTCTACTGACAATGGACTCTTCCTTCCCTCCATCACTAAACACCAGGCAGAATTATATTAAGAGAAACGTAAGGATTATAAAAATCTTCAGCACAGGTAAGATCTTTTGATGTTTGCACCTTACATGTTGAATTATACAAAATAAAACAGTTCATCCCATTAAAGACATGCAGTATTACATGCACATGTTCACCATGACAACCAGTATTATTACTTGAACAATATTCAGCACTTCTATTTCTCTTTCTTTTTAAAACGTCATTGGAACTAAAGAAACGAAACGAATAGTTTAAGGAAACACCTACATTATATGCATATAAGAAAAATCAGCAATGAAGACTGATCGATGGCACTGCTTCCCAGTAAATTCAAAATATAATCACTCCAGAGCACAGCAGCACTCCAGAGCACAGCGCCACTCCAGAGCACAGCACCACTCCAGAGCACAGCACCACTCCAGAGCACAGCCCCACTCCAGAGCAGAGCCCCACTCCAAAGCACAGCGCCACTCCAGAGCACAGCGCCACTCCAGAGCACAGCAGCACTCCAGAGCACAGCGCCACTCCAGAGCAGAGCCCCACTCCAGAGCAGAGCAGCACTACAGAGCACAGCGCCACTCCAGAGCACAGCACCACTCCAGAGCACAGCACCACTCCAGAGCACAGCCCCACTCCAGAGCAGAGCCCCACTCCAAAGCACAGCGCCACTCCAGAGCACAGCACCACTCCAGAGCACAGCACCACTCCAGAGCACAGCGCCACTTTTTCACCAAGTATTTATTTATGCAAAATAATCCTAGATTAACCATGCCGAACCTGCGCGAGTTGGATTTGAGACAAGAGGCTAGTAAAATTTAGTAAGTGAGCATCCTTGATGCTTTAAAAACCATCGCAGGGAGACCATCAAGTATTTTTTGCTGCCTTTTGGACCTCCATCACTCACCTGTTCCAACTTTTATTACACGCTTGACTTTTCTCTGCCAGCCTCTCTTCTGAAAACACCACAGGGAATATCAGAATCAATCTCTGCAGCTAATCAGTGGCTCATGTTTTATTAAATATGTTTTATACAAACTACTAGCTAATAAAAATATTCACTTTTTTCTCTTTAACGAATCCATCCAACTAAAGAATACCTGACCACCCTGCATAACCCAAGAGTTGACTGACTTCAGCACAATATTCAACATCATGTATATTGTACATATAACTGCAATGCATTGCACTGCTTACTGTACTGCAGCCAATGAGGCTCACCACCCATCAAGAGTATAAATGGAAACCAAATCTTTTGTCTCTTGGAACATTTATTTATCCTATTGGTGTTACAGTTTTATGCCAAACTCAACAATATTTTACTTATACGAAGGCAGCCAGCAAGAGAAACCCACAACCATCAAGAGGTTGCTGGAAGACCTTCTCACGTAAAACTGAAAAGAAAGCCAGCATAAGCTGGATTTGAACTCACAGTGGCCGTGTTGGCGAGTGGCTCCTGGGCCATTATGCTGTACTAGCACGCTAACCAATAGGCCACGGAGGCCCAGGACACAGGTGCACTCTACTTACACGTACTTGAATAACTGTACCAGCTATACTTATTCATTATTATCACTTGTATTGTTACTAAAACCATTGAATCATGGGTTTCCCCCGGGCTCTGCCCAGTTTCCTCTCACCATAATGCTCATAGTCGTCATACATTTAAGTGAAATATTCTTGAGTACAGTGTAAAAACACCAATCAAATAAACGAATAAAGTCATTTGCATTGTGTGTGAAGTAGGTAGAGGGCACTGTTGTTGCAAGGGTAACAAGATTTATTTCCCTTTGTAGAGGCCTACTGATCCCCATTATATCAGCTTAATTTCATGAGGTTAAAGTAGTGAAATTACTCCAGGTATAAATGGATTACTGCTCCACACATCCTCCCAGCTTACCCAGCATACGTATAGTCCTGTCTTTCTCCTCCATGGTTTTAGTGTAAGCGTCCTTCAGGGCCTCCATGGATTGCTGCAGATAGTGACACATCTTACACCCGATTTCATCAGATCTGAAACATTGGATCACACTGTTTCAGGATTTCAAAATACTAAGCTGCTTTATCACATTTTGTAAAGCTTCACATTGGTCAGATTCCTAACATTTGATTACGGTACTGTTGCCCAAAACAGTGCATTTTTGGAGGCAAACATGTAAGGAGCATGTCATCCTACCTTCCAAGAAAATCGTTAAACACCCTTTTTTAAGATAACAATGCATAAATAACAAACGACAAAACTTGAGGTCAAATTTGGTATTGAAGTAAAAACTCTGCATTTCTGCATGTTAACATCTGGTACCCAGAGAAACTCTTCAGTATTGGAGGGTAAAAATGTTGTTCACATCAATGTGAGATACAGCATGTCGCTGTGTGCACGCCCTGACATAGGCCTTTAAGACTTTCAGCTGTGAACAAATATAATCCTGGAGAAAGAACATATCAAGAATTTGTTGATAATATGTGCAAAGGTGACATCTTTAAAATCCACCGGCTACAGACTGCAATGACATGACGTACTGTAAGAGAACCATTTACAAGAAGTTATTTGACACAATACAACTCTGACATTAGTATTGCTCGTATAAGAGCCCACTTTCTCAGAGATATTCTGTTCACACTAAAACCATGTCTTCTCTTTTTCCGTCATTCATCTATATATCTGATTTCCTACCCAAAACCAATAAAACAATACATACCTGCCTTTCAATGTCTCCTTCACTTCCTTTAAGTGTTTGTTCTCTTGTTTCAGCAGGTGACATTCCCTCTGTACAACTTTAGCTTTGTCCAACAGACTGTTGAGAAGAAAAATATCAGCAATCAGTGGTATTATACCCCTAATTAGAATATTAAATGAAATATTATTATTTACCTGATATGAAAAGAAAGTTTTTATTTGTTTGTCAAACTTTTCTTTGTCTATAAAACTGATAATACAACAGAAATTATGCTCCATCCATATTGTTTTCTAAAATCTTACCATTATGCTAAGAACCAAACAAAAGGACAACTAGCTAATTTTACTGCAGGTTCAGGAATAGACAAACAGTTGTTCTTTTTTTTTTTTTCATGATTTAGTTTAATTTTGTGAGATTATTTAGTGAGGGTTTAGCACATCAGAGCGGCGTAATGACCAGAAGCCTCTCACCAATGGGGTCACTACGAGTTCAAGTCTAGCTCTGGTTGGCTTCCTCTCTGGTCCTACTTTGCAACCTAGCAGATGGTTATGGGTTTCCCCCGTGCTCTGCCTGGTTTCCGCCCACCATAATGTTAGCCGCCGTCATCAAAGTGAAATATTCTTGAGTACGGCGTAAAACACCAATCAAATAAATAATTAATTAAATAAATAACCTTCTGAGATTGGAATAAGTGCAGGTAATTCATGATTTTTTGTTGAGTTCTGTTTTAAAGAGGAGAGAAACCGATGAATGGTCTTCAGATAAACTGAATAATTGATACGGAAGATAAAAATAGTGTGTTGTCAAGGGTAACGATCATATCACGACTAGCAAGGCTTCTTCTGTGTATACAAGAAAAGATCACATCTGATCTCCTTTGTTTAATCGTTTGATTGGTGTTTTACACTGTACTACATAACGTTTCACATATATGACGGCGGCCTGCATTATGGTGGGAGGAAACTGGGGTAGAGCCCCGGAGGAAACCCACGCCCATCAGCAAGTTGCTGATTGCCCTTCTCACGTACAGCCGGAAAAGAAGCCAGCATGAGCTGGACTTGAACTGACAGCACCCGCATTGGTGAGAGGCTCCTGGGTCATTACGCTGCGCTAGTGTGCTAACCGACTGAGCCAAGGAGGCCTCTAAATAGTAAATATATAAGAGATGTAACTTTTGGTCCTTTTGGTCTCCAGCTGGTGGACCACGTGTACTTTCAACCAGCATTCAAGTATGATTTCGTCATAGTTGTCATGCGTTAAGTAATACCAGCTTAACAATTATCCTCTTGGGTACTGTTGTGCTGCACCAGCACTCTAAACCACTAGGCCACGGTGACTCCTGACCGCCTAGAGTCACTAGATGATGCTTTGTTTACAGACAAGAAAATCGCCTTACCTTTTTTTGGAGAGCTGAACTTTGTCATATTTTTCCTTTGTGTCAGTGAGTTCTGAAGAAAGCAATCAGACATAAATAAAATCAGAAATAACCGAAAATTTTTTGAAACGAAAGAATTGATGTGAAGCTTGAACATCTTCCTTTTCGCCAGCTAAACTGAATCAGTGAATTATCACTACTATTTCTCTTGAAGTTTAGCTGTAAAAATGCACTTTCAGAAGCACACAAATACCATAACAAGATATTTATGCTGGCAAAAGCAGTTTGTCTGATAACTTCTCCCAACAAGCTTTTTGAGCGGCCATATAAATGGGCCAATCCAGCAAAATCGGTTACATAAAAAAACTACTCTTTAGGTGAAGTAGTCATCTTTCTTTTTTTTCATAGATCAATCATAAACAATACAGCTGCAAAATACAGTGTAGGTCAACTGATGTCCCTAACAGTGGTTACATATATTTATTCTTTGGGTTATTCCATATTGTTTCACGGGGGTGTTATAGTGATCCCCTTGGATTATTCTGAAAAAATTCTTGAAAACACCTTAGCATATATGAGGAAGGTTTGCCAAGTTATAGCTCCCAATTCCAGCTAAACTGAATCAGTGAATTATCACTACTATTTCTCTTGAAGTTTAGCTGTAAAAATGCACTTTCAGAAGCACACAAATACCATAACAAGATATTTATGCTGGCAAAAGCAGTTTGTCTGATAACTTCTCCCAACAAGCTTTTTGAGCGGCCATATAAATGGGCCAATCCAGCAAAATCGGTTACATAAAAAAACTACTCTTTAGGTGAAGTAGTCATCTTTCTTTTTTTTCATAGATCAATCATAAACAATACAGCTGCAAAATACAGTGTAGGTCAACTGATGTCCCTAACAGTGGTTACATATATTTATTCTTTGGGTTATTCCATATTGTTTCACGGGGGTGTTATAGTGATCCCCTTGGATTATTCTGAAAAAATTCTTGAAAACACCTTAGCATATATGAGGAAGGTTTGCCAAGTTATAGCTCCCAATTCCAAATGGTTTTTGAGGTATGGCGTTTTAGAAACACCATGTTAGATTCATTTTCGAAATGCTTACCGTTAAAGGTATGATGCAGCCTTAGCCATACACAATTTGACATTATGGATGCTAGAGAATTTAGCTTAAAGCATATACAAAACGATACTATAAAATGAAGAGTATGGTTTTAAGAAAAATGAAGAAAGACATTTCCAAAAAGTGAGGATTTTTTTTTATATTTGATTATAAATGATGTTATCAATGTTTCTAAAGGGCCATATCTCCAAAACCACTTGGAATTTCAAGCTACAACCTGGCAAACCTTCCTCGTGTATGTTAAGGTATTTTTAAGAATTTTTTCAAAAAAATCCATGAGGGTCACTACAAAAAAAAAAACAAAAAAAATCATGGGCTGACTTGACATAGAATGACCCTGTGACACCATGATGTCACGCTTACTTTACTGATAAAAGAACACTGATCAAGATTTTCAACAGAAAGTGTGTTGGGGCATAGGTGTGTGGGATTCATATTTACAGCTGTTTATTTTGGATTCTGTGATAATTTAAACCATCATTAATTTAATACTGAAATCTCTGACACCAAATTTTTAGCTCCAACATTCTTCTCTATTTGCAGTTTTCGAGCTGCGAAGTTACAATGACAAACTGATGTCCCTTTGTACATTGGGGTCACCATTTTACAGCACAGTAAGGCCACTCAACTATTTTATACCAAGGCTGTTTATATAAATGTAAGAGGGCTGCCAAATTGTCACTATTTTTGAACTTCAAAGAATGAAATTCACATCATCTAATAAAGTCATCGTTTTAGGTAATTACTGTCATATATACAGGACCACCTCGTGTGCCACAAAGTGGCTTTGTTGTCATAACATAACCTTGTATCTCTACAATACTGTACTCCCAATGACAGCCCTAGGCTGTGACAAACCTTTGACCGTATTTCTGTGTAATAACATTGCCTCCTTCAGTAGATGCTCCATTGTCAGAGGGCGGCTGTCTTCCATACTCGTCATGGCTTAACTGTCAGCTCTGAAAACACATAATCATAGCATTTAAACAAATCACTCAGATTAGTAGTCCATAGGTTTACTTCAGACGTAAAATAAACTTCTGTGATCTGTGCAGCATTTTCGCAATTTTATTTTAGATACGATGCAGTTTTACTTTCCAGTTTTTCACAAAACCAAGTAGGAATGTATACTAATGTTTAATAGTTAAATCTTTTACTGTATGTCTAGTTTTCAGCTACAATAAGCACCCTTACATGTTGCTCTGCCTGTCTGTTAGAAGTTGTCCACACCATTCAACCTAGCCCAGGCATGAATAAAACTGTTCTGCGTTAGGCAGACAAAATAGGGAACCCTTATTATTCGCATCGTTATATACAATGACCAGACTTTTTTGCGAGAAATGAATATTTTACTTGATTACAATTACAAATTTGTGTTTGGCCAGTGTAAGGTAAGTGCAGTGCTTATTTGAGCTGCCATCTGTTTGTCTCTGACTATCGTGAGTAGCCATGAATATGACGTATCCATTATTCATCAATCAACAATTAGTGTATTCGGTACACTAGGCCATGAGAAAATATAATAATGGAAAGGGCTTGACGCAGTGCAAAGTTGCTGCCGTGTCCGAACCAGGCTGAAAGGCGCAGAGGTCAACTTTCAGCTTTGAACTGGGAGATATTTACAACAATGAGATTAGTATAGTAACGGAACTGTAAGAGCAGCAGGACAGGATTGGAAACACAGACAGTCTTTTCAATGCGGCTGTCAGTGTCACCTGATGCGGAAAATTTCACAAAGACCGCACGCTACGTTTTTGCACCAACAGATGTAAGTAGATAACGGCAGATGTAAAGACTGTGTTGATGATTTTGTTAGTCAGTGAGCCCCTAAGTTCTTAGATGCTCATTGTGAAAAGCTGGTTCTTCAATGAATTGAAGTCACTCTTTCGCGTGACAGCATCCTCAACTTTAAAATTCTCTGATAAACTAACTGTAACAGCTGTATGTGACCATAACGCTACATTATGACAGTAAAATAATCGCTATCGCCCGACAAAATAAGATGTCATTGTTGTTGTTGTTGTTGTTCATTTAACCTAGAAAAACATAATTTCTCCTGATTTCATGTTAAATGTAACGCACCTATCTGATATGGTTATTGAAGAAGCGTGTGTAACTGATGAGAACTTTCGCCTTTAACAACTGGACATCATCGTTTTTTTCACAGTCAAATCACATTCATACTTGCATTTCATCGAAATATTTTATTCACAAATCCCGCCATTTTCCACCTGCCGTAAATCGGTTTGCCAGTTCACGACAGACTGCTTGAGAGGTTCCCTTGCAATTTTACCCTACCGGGTATAATTACAACAACATGATTTACTTTCATTGGTTGTAAAGTTTTACGACTTTAAAGGTTTGAAATTAATATAAGGACTTATAAGCCGTAACAGGTAGGACTGTTGGAGAATTTGTCCTCATATTACATGTATATGTAACTGGTTTCAGGTTGCTTATGTCCATATAATTAGGCTACAGCTGACCTGTTGCTGCTTGCATGTACATTATCCCCAACTTTTGCTTGTTAACAGTTAACAGCACAATAACTTTACAGGTAACCAATCAAGCAGTAAAATATGTGCTGACAGTAGCAAACGTGTAGGTAACCACACCAACCATACTCTGTCAGGGAAGAGATACAGAAACCATGCAGCTGACAAACAGGTAACCAAACCACAGAAACCTATAACTGGTAACCGACCCAAACCAATAGGAACCTGGCATTTAACTAATCGCGGTCAGTATACAGGTACATGTAAATGCACAAGGCAAATCTATCAGGCAGCCACACACAGAAACGCGACAGATAACCAAACGCAAAACACAGACGCACACATAGAAACTAGGTAGTAAAACCTAGCCCACAGGTAACCATTCACAGTAATCTAACAGGTAAACAAGGCACGCCAACAAGTAACCATACACAGAAGCCCGAAAGGTAACCAAATTAACCAAGACAACAGTAAACCACACAGAGGAATATGACAGGTAGCCAAAGCCAGCCAATGGGTAACCACACACAGAAGCCAGACAGGTAACCAAACTCAGCCAAGAGGTAACCATAGACAGAAACCTTACAGGTGACCAAACCCAGCGGTGCAGCAGGTAACCACACACAGAAAAATCTGACAGGTAACCTAGCTCAGCCAACAGCTAACCACACACAGAAGCCTGGCAGGTAACGAAACTCAGCCAACAGCTAACCCCACATAGAAACCTTACAGGTGACCAAACCCAGCGGTGCAACAGATAACCATACACAGAATTCCGACAGGTAATCAAGCTCAGCCAACAGCTAACCTCAAACACAAATCTGACAGGTAACCAAAACCAGCCAACAGATAAGTACACACAGAAACGTAAGAGGTAACCAAACTCAGTCAACAGATAGCGACACACAGAAAGGTGACAGGTAGCGAAACTCAGCCAAGAGATAACCACACACAAAAAGGTGACACGTAACGAAAGTAAGCCAACAGGTAACCACACACAGAAACGTGAGAGGTAACCAAGCTCAGCCAACAGGTAACCGAACACAGAAGTCGAACACATAACGAACCCAGCCAGTAGCTATAATAACCAGGCACAAACACATGTACACCAAAGAATCCCAAACCAGCCACCAGGTAACCATATGAATCTAACAATTACAAGCAATTAGTCCAGTCAAATCATAAACTGGAAAAGGGCGCCTTCTGTCACGGCGCAATTTTATTCCAATTTTGAGACCATTGCGATGCCTATAAATATGTGATTCTGAGCCTGTTTTAAGGTCCAGTCTTGATATAGTGTCCGTTGTATGCTTTGTTATTTTCATTTGTGCCATGATGAGGAATCGATTTCAAGGGACTTAACTCTTGACACCGTGTCCTTTAATAAATCACGCTTGTTACGGACAAGGACATAAATGCATTCGACCAAAAATTTCGCCCATCACTAACTTACCCACTTTGCCTGATTCGGAGAGGTCTGTTGATCTTAGAAAGGTGTTTTGAGGTTTGTTTGAAAGGTAGAATAATATTCTACTAGACAAATGAAAGTAATCTTTTATGGCCTTCATTTGCCTCTCAAAATGCGCTTTTTCGGTCGAAATTTTAGATCAAATACAGTATTATATGACCTACATAGCCCCACAAACTTATGGTGGCCGATAGCGTCCACTTCGCAGGTCTTCGCAGCGTGAACGTGAAAGGCGCGGAGGTTGCGGGGCGGCAAGCCTTCGGCACAAATTGCAGGGGAAATGGACGCTACTAGCCACCATAGTTTTCTCGACAAATTAAACCGCAACCTGCGGGTGGTCGTGGGTTATCACCGGGCTCTGCCCGGTTTCCACCCACCATAATGCTGGTCGCCGTCGTATAAGTGAAATATTCTTGAGTACGGCGTAAAACACCAATCAAATAAATAAATATATGTATGTATGTATGTATGCTTGGGGTTTAACGTCGTACTTCACAATTTTTCAGTTATATGACGACGAGGAGTCATTAGGCGTGTATACATATATTGTGTCGTCTTGTGGCAAGGCGAGTTCACGCCGCCAAAGTGCTGCAGTTGCCGTCGACGACACTAGACGTGACACCCCACTTAGTCACATTATGTTAACACCAGGCCAACCACTCCTGTTTTCCTTTATCGAACTACTCAGTGCTGAGCGATGCAGCAAGAAGTTTCATTTTTGGAGTCTTTGGAATAACCCGATCAGGGTTTGATCCCAGGTTTTACAACTTCGAGGCGGACGATCTAACCATTAGACCTCGAAGCGATCGGAGCAGGAATGTAAGAGACATCCATGGATGTGTACATTCTGCCATATGCGAATTGTCAAATGTGTATGGCTTCGCTGATGGTCTCTCTGCGCCTAACAAGCACGTCATTGGCCAATGAGGCCGCAAGTTTGCATACATCCAGTTCATACTGTTTTATATCTCACCAATGCGGTCGCTGTGAGTTCCAGCCGTAAGTGGGAAGGTCTACCAGCAACCTGCGGATGGTCGTGGGTTTCGCCTGGCTCTGCCCGTTATACAAGTACGGCGGCAATCAATAATAAAAAAAAAATAATCAAGTAAAAATTTGACCTGTACAGAAACCAGCACTCATGAAACTGAAATGTTACACTGTAAAAATCACGAGGACTGACTGCACTTTTATAAAGTGTTAATGTTTTAACACTCGCCAAAGTGTTTACATTCCAGTCTATGCGTCGAAACAGACATTTGTATACCAGCCGTCAACCAGTAAGGACAATGATCAGTAATGGTTCATAACGCCATTAAATGTTACTTATTTAAAATCTTAAACCACCACAGAGTAAAACAAATTTAACACTTTTACCACCTTTGAACAGTGTTGAAACATTAACTCTTAATAGAAAATGGCCAGATACAAGTATACAAGTATCTCTTATAAGTGCAGTCAATCATCGTGATCTTTACAGGGTAAAAGGTAAAACTTTATAGTTTTAAGAGAGAATGAAAGATTCCGTTACTACTGCGCTTATCTACAAGTCATCATTACAAAGATGTGTACCGATGGAAACTTACCGCTCGAGTAATTCTGACATGTACCTTGCTGTCTCTTGTTCATTTCTGCACTTTGTAATGAGTGAGTGAGTGAGTGCTTGGGGTTTAACGTCGTACTCAACAATTTTTCAGTCATATGACGACGAAGGAATCCTTACGGTATATGTAATGTGCCTCCTTGTTGCAGGACAGATTTCCATCGCTCTGTTATCTAGTGCTGTTTCACTGAGATGCCTTACCGAAGGCAAGTAAGGCACCCCGCCCGAGCCATTATACAGATACAGGTCAACCAGTTGTTGCACTATCCCCTTCATGCTGAACGCCAAGCGAGGAAGTTACAACTTTCGACCCAGGATTGATCCTGGATCTGCCGCTCCCGAAGCGGACGCTCACTTTGTAATGAGGTTTTGTTTAGGCCAACAGGTAAGGTATTATGTACCTTATTCATCATCAGAGAACAATGGTAATTTCGGCTTGGACCCGAAACGCCATAGTGCGGAATAAGGCGCCCAATTGTGATTTTGCGATATTTCTATGGAATACGTATATGCATCTTTCTGTTCGTTACCAAATAATTGACACCATGATGTCCGGCTGGTATATATCTGACCTGTGGATTTCAGGAACGTGATGTGGCTCAGTGGTCTAATGCGCGCGTCTTTAGTAATCCCTGTATTCACACAATTAAGCTGTATATAGAGATTCAACTGCAGCCTTGGTTTAACCCGGGGCTATTGGAGCTATATGTATATTCTCGATGTCGAATTAGATCGCCATTTCGGATATATGAACAGCTGCAATCAAAGCGCAACCGAGATACATGTATATTTTGTTATCTACAACTGATAAACCAGCATGGTACACGAATTGAATACTGATTTCACTCATTCACCTATAGAACATACCTTGCGTCTTTCCAACATCACTGTGGTAGAGCGTCCGCTTCGGGACCGGTAGATCCAGGATCAATCCTTGGTCGAGTCACACCTAAGACTTTAAAAGAGGAAGTTGTAACTTCCTCGCTTGGCGTTCAGCATGAAGGGGATAGTGCAACGACTGGTTGACCCGTATCAGTATAATGGCTCGGGCGGGGCGGCTTACTTGCCTTCGGTAAGTCGTCTCAGTGATGCAGCACTAAATAAAAGAGCGGTGGAAATCCGTCCTGCAACAAGGAGGCACATTACACGTGCATGCACCCTAATGATTCCTTCGTCGTCATATGACTGAAAAATTGTTGAGTACGACGTTAAACCCCAAGCACTCACTCACTCACTCCAACATCACTGAAAACTGTTAACTGCTTCTCTTTGCGTGATTCGGGTTTTTTTTTTTTTTTTTTTTTTAGTGGTTTGTGTTTAACGTCATTTTGGGAATTGGCCAAGCCATTATTGACCTGGAACGTCCATTTTGATTGACGGCAGGTATAGGAATGTATGTTTCCACTAGATTTTGGTGACAATAAGCTATCAACGAGGCTCGTGGGGCGGTTTCTGCAGTCTTACGGTCGTTGAAGAGCACTTGTCTTTCACCATTGTGGTGTGCATATCTGTACGTCACACGTGAGGGACATTGTTCGTTAGTGACTTATCATGCTAATGTCGGTTGATTACGCGCATGTCTCTACTAGTTTGTCCCATCATGCTCACAACTGAAATTGTAACTGAAAGCATGCTGTTTTGAGAAATACACCTCCTTGATGAACAACTGGACAGTTGAACAGTTGTGTAGATTCTCTCGTCCAAATATACCACTTCCTCTGCCTGGAACCTGAAACTATATACAGACGCGAAGGCCACGAATGGGCGCTTACGTGTCGGGGGAGAGTGGGAAGGTACAAAGCTTTCACAAACTCAAACTCCATAAATGGTACTTAAAGAGCCAATGGGGAACATTATCCTGTCTGAAACAAATCGGACTTAAGTTATGTACAGAGTTCATTTATTTATTTATTTATTTGATCGGAGTTTTTACTCTGTACTTGTTTATCGTTTACTCCTGTAACGTATTACACAAGCATTGCAAGAAAATATTTGTGAATTCGCCTTGGACCTGTGTAGCAATTGGAAAAAGTATCACCTATTGAAAACACAATCGTATAGGACCAATTTTACAAGTTTACAAGAACAGACGGCCTAATTTATCATGCGCGCATCTTACAACAACCCGTGCTAATTCCGATTACAATGAATAAAGTGGAAGTGAAGATTTTGCCTTGTACTAACTAGATCATATAGAACAAGCTTAGGCGCAATGACGTCACCGATTCCTTTCGGCCGCCAAACATGCATTAATTTCTGTATTCAACAAGAGTGTTCGTGTATATCTACATATAAATATTTAATGCAGAAATATAACAGTTAGATGATCCTTTAAAAGACTGAAAAGAATCTGTGACGTCACTGTGCTCCAGCCTGTTCAATATGGCCCCAAACATCCACCCTATGATTACCTTTTGTTTCCATTATTTTACCCTTTTGAAATTGTAGAAAGAGACTAATGAAATCATATTTCAAATCTGCACGAAATGGCCTTTCAAACGCTGCGTGCTTTATTTAAAAGGTGGCGTGCTCCTTTAATGACGTCATTGTCCATACTCTCACTGCATTTTGGGATTTGACGCTAGACAACAGTCAAACCATAAGCATAAAAGTCCCAAATTCGTCCATGTCAGTTTGCCGTTTCACTGACTCTCCATGTATGTGGTAGGGAACTCGAGGGTATCGAAATAGGCAAATATGAGGAGCCAGAATGAACAAAAAATATAATCGTGTGCAATGTACTCTTCCATGGTAAAGAGCTACACTGATTTAACTAATAACGCGTGGCGTTCAGGATGTATAATGTTCAGACAGAAACACGACTTATTATTGAATTTTATTGCAGACTCAATTGCATAGAATAGAAGCATGCATGATAATAAATAAATACTGAGATTACATTGAAACGGACATCTGAGGTCCATACAGTAACTATCATTTGATTGTTACTTAATTCAAAGAGTAGACCTCTACATGATGTTTTGCGCATTATAATTCTGTAAAGACATTATACCCTGCATGTGCATGACAAACATTTCACTCATTATAGATGTGGGTTCAAACCCACGGCCCTGGACATGGAATTTACAGATTCTTTCGCTCTCACTGCATGCTTGTGAGGCCATAACCGGTGACGATAAGCGGCCGATGATGAATGTTTTGGCAGGCATGCGCACCTAAATACATGGTGCTTTAATCGACATGCGGGAAAGTTCGTCAGTAATTTGCTAAAGGTGGATAGTTTACGCCACCCGTGAAACTTACCAGCATCGTATAAGTGATAAATTCTTGAGTACGGCTTTAAATCAGCCAAATAAATAAACATTATAGCAGCTAGAAAACGATATGAAATGGCTTCTCCCACGGTTGCGTACGTGTACGCATGGCCGAAGACGGGTCGTCTGGGTATAAAAATGTTACCTTATTCACGTGCAGGATTTTGATATGGCCACGACTGCGGCGAATGGATGACCTCTGTACAGATCTCTTTGGTGGCCGAATGGTTAGAGCGTCCGCCTCGAAGTGAGGAGACCTGGCATTCAACCCCGCTCAGGCTCAGCTCTGAGAGCTTAAAGCGCGGAAACATGGCTGGTTGGCCCAGTGTCAGCATTTGATGCCACTGGGCTGGGTGTCATGTCTGGTGTCTTCGGCATGATACTTCAGTAGCGGCAACATTTGGAGACATGCAAGGGCTCTCTCTACCACTGTATATGCACATACATCTAATGACTCTTTGTCGTAATATGACTGAAAAACTGGCACAAACCGACGGAATGTCCGCAGCCTTCATATACATACCTTCGGGCAAGCTGCAGCACCACAAGGTATTTACGTTAGACGTATAGCCTACAGTACTTACAACAACATCAAGCATAAAGGTATGTTCCTCCCACCGTCGTATAAGTGAAACATTCTTGAGTACGGCGTAAAACACCAATCAAAATAAATAAATAAAATACTGTTATATAAGACTGATGCTTTAAGTCAGGAAATCTGTCAGGTAGGAAGCTTAAAGCATTATAACTATTGTGTAAGCAAATGGCAAACACTTATATGATATGAAGCACGAGTATATGCACACGAAACATTTAACATTACGACATTATATTTTATGTGCATGTACATGTCAACTTTTAGGCTGTTTTATTCATTTAGCCTATTTATTTGATTGGTGTTTCACGCCGTAGTCAAGAATATTTCACTTATACGACGGCGGTCAGCACTATGGCGGGGGGAAACCGGGCAGAGTAAACCCACGACCATCCGCAGGTTGCACAGATTAAATACAAATATATATATATGCATGGCATAGGTTATATGGCTATATATATATATATATATATATATATATATATATATATATAATCGAAATAATGGGTTTGGTGTATATGTTTACTAATGGAGTATATACATATATCACGGAAATACGCTGTACAGGCCTATACAAGTGTACACCCAATAGCTATACTTCATACTCTTCGCTCACCATTTGTCTGGAAAGGTCCTTTAGGCTCTATACTTATTCATGGGTATATACAAGGCAAAAATAGGGGAAGGGGATGGCATGTTTTAAACACAGTAGCGGTATATACATGTATATATACGATCGTGTATGGTCGCGAGACTATAATACCATCTATTTGGTACAGTTTTACCCGGTTCAACTATAAGCTTGTCCGCCGGATGACTACAGCCACTCGCTCAGTAATGGACATCTTTCGGGCAGCGATCGATATACTTCTTCCGTTCAGCTCTTGTTTTTCCGTGTGGTCAGATGCATATTCCAGTCCGTCGGTCAGTGCCGACATCAAACGGGAATTGTAAGCGAAAGAAGCACTTAGTATACGTACTGGCCAATAGAGCTGGGATATATGTGTAAACCCACGCTTGGCACATTTCGCTGGGTTAGCCTACATGATTTTTTCTCTCTTTTTTTTATGTGTGTACTCTACTCCAGGTGATACTTTAACCGGCCACAGAGAGCGTAATTAATAAAAACACATTTACGGTTGTGGGGGGACAATAAAAACCGCCATTTATCCGTCACCATGGAAACGGGAAATATGGATTTGTCTTTAGCTAAAGTTCGATTAACAATAAAGCCCGAAGCGGTTCATACCAGAGGGGTCCTTTTCATTTCCGGTTTGACCAACTGGACACTATTGTTGCACTCAACCAATACTGCTTTGATGTTAAGGACCTGCACTCTTGCCCTATTGCATAAAATTTTTTGGGAGTCCCTTTTTATGTTTTCTTAGCCTTTGGTCATGAATATAAATTTGTTTTTTAAACGCCATGATTTCTGTCCACAAACATAAACGACTTTGATAATAACTATTATACTCGGTCAATGCCCTCATAAAACTCATGTAAAATCTGTGGTCATATAAATTGTGTTACATCTTTGATGTCGCTCCCAACTTGCATATTCTCATATCCCCTGATATTAAGGAGACTGAATGGGATCTTTAGTTTTTTATATTTTTTTTATTTTTTTTATATAAAATGATAACGGTATATACACAAAATATTATTTTTACCTGTACAGGCCTTTACGCCCGAATTTTTGTTTCACAGCGTGATTTTGGCCCTAATATCGAATATATTCTCTTACTGAGTTCGCTAAGTGATTGATTTTCATTTGTTAATGCTTACTAAATATATTCTTCTTACACGCGCATAGGATCTATTCCTGACTCGTGGCTCTGCCATTGCGGACTGCCACGCCCACTTTTCATCCCCACGTGGTCGCTCTGGCTGTTTATTTACATCAAACCACATGGCTCGGCGCGTACCTTGTACGCATGACAAGTGAGAAGCAACTTTCCCACAATCCACCTTCAGAGTGAGGAACACGCTTTTTCTGCCTAAGTGGTAAGTATCTGTCAAATATTTACCATTTAAAGACATAGCCTCCATTGACAGTGGACGTTCATGAGGTAAAAGTTTTAATTTAATGAAGGAATGGTATATTTTCAAAATCGATCAAGCCTTGTATCTTCTCTTAGCCCGACGACATCGCAGGTTTGCTTTCAACACGGGTCTCTAAACTCGTCTACATAACCCTGGACACAATTTGGCGGTTGACATCATTTTTCCACGGTATTTTCCCCGGCCTCGGCCCCCGGACAAGCTCAAAAAACGTCTGCGTCCAGTCGTTTGATAATGCTAAAAAATGTGCATGTCTGAGTGTATTGATTGTTGAAAGACGGTAGCTGTGTATATTCTAACGGTCAGTACAGATAAGACCGTTGAGTGTCCTGACACTAGAGTACTGACTGAAGCCGCGCTGACCACTGAGACAGCCAGTGTAGACAACAAAGATTAGGGTAAGAAAGGTATTTATTTTAAACACAGATTATCTACTGTCCAGGCGTTTTATCCCTTTTTAAAGAGATAAAATTATTATATTTATTTATTATAAGACCACTTGTGAGGGTTATCATTTACTTTTTTATATTGGTTATTACTTACTTTTTGTTGTTTTTTTTGGTGTGTATGTGTGTGTGTGTGTGTTTTTTTTATTTTATTATTATTATTTTTTTTGTCCGGTGGTGTTTAGGCATATCTGTTAAGATTTAAGTATATCTATAAATAAAGACATTTCAGCTTTGAAGTAAGCATTGCCAGAAGCTCGTACAAGCTAGGCTAGTCAAGGAAACCTCTCTCCGATGATCATTGTGAAAAGCTGGTTCTTCGATGAATAGACGTGATTGTACCATATGACAGCAACCTCAAGTTAAAAATTCCCCTAAAGGACTGCTGAAAGCTGTATCAAAGAGTACTTTCACTGAACTTTTAAAAATGGAATTAAACACATTTCTAATGGGTTTGACAGACCATACTGCAAGACGCAGGCATTCTTCACGTTCTAGTGTTTCATTAGGCCAACAATCTTTAAATCTTGCATAATAAAAGCTCTCCCAACATGTGGGAAAAAAAATTCCAGTGACATCAGAATATCTAAACACCAGCTAAACTCCAGCTACTTCTGTATAGTTATAAAGTCAACCCATAGAATTCAGTCATTGGAATGCATTTAGCTTTTGTAGAAAAATCTTAAAAAAAGTAAATTTTTTTCACAGTTATAGTTTTCAGTCATCTGTCTTGACGAATTTTCCTTCTGTTTCTTGTTTTTTTTTTTTTTTTTCATAGAAACCATTGTTTCCATGGTGATCAACATTCAGTGTTGGTATGGTTTATATTTTGCAGCATGTTATGAGCAATACTCTATAATTTAAGGGCCTAAGAGTCGCACTTACTGAGATGACATTTATATTTTGATTTCATATCGTTTTGAACCTGAGTAGGGTCATACCAAAGACTTCCAAAATTTAATTTAATTGATTGGTGTTTTACGCTGTACTCAAGAATATTTCACGCATATGACGGCGGCCAGCATTATGGTGGGAGGAAACCGAGCAGAGCCTGGGGAAACCCACAACCATCTGCAGGTTGCTGCTCTTAGTGCTGAAAGGTTAGAGCAAGGAAACACATACTTAATGACTCCTTATCGTTACATGACAAAAAATTTGTTAGTATGACATAAAAACTGAAGTTTACATAAATAGTTTTGATAAAAGATGCATATTGATTTCTCAACTAAGCTTGGCTTATACCAGAAGGTAAAATGACTACAACATCTTGCCTTGCATGATTATTATGCTGTCCTGTTGAAATAAAAAAGTAAAATAGTTCTTAAAATTTTCTAAAATCTGTACCAAATTTGGAATTTAGCCTAAATTGCTATTCATTAAGGGTGGGATTATCTTACATTTTAAAGACTTGACCACTTTGTACAGTATGCAACTCCAGCATTTGTAAAATTGTTAACTACCAGGTATGGTATTGAAAAACAACAACAATCTGTCAATCTATCAATCATCGCAGTATTTTGGAGATTTTAATACCTGCCAATATAAAACATATATAAAAGAATTTTGACAAGCAATGTTACATGTTTTAAACACAGAATGTATATTCCCCCTCAAAGTTTTCAGATTGTCTACCTTATATTTATTTATGCCATCTCATGCATAAATGCAACACCCATAAACACAATTCACATCTTTTGTGAATTATTGTACGTCTCTCTGTCCGTCGGCACGACAGCTGTGCAAATACATAGTGTAACTAGCACACAGGGAATTCAGATTTTGATGATTTGATTTTGTCATCCCAGAGTTATTGAGCAACTTTTTAAGTCATCAGCTCCTTCATAGTTAGTGTTGTTAGCAGAAAAAAAATGTGTGATTGTAGTCCAAAGCTTTGCAGTGGGGTATATCTTTCATTGCCTTGCCTAAGCTTATGATTGGTTGCAGTTTGGGGAACGGAGGGGTACTGAAGATTTACAGTGCATTGGAGGTGTGTGTGTGGCTGGGGGTGACAGGGCAGTCGTCGGGGTTGAAAGGGGGCCGATGGCTTTAGCAGAAATGCTCTGGCAGACACCGTCATAAGTGTTATATGTCCAAAGAAATAGAGAACTCCAAAACATCATGGCAATGAAATAAATGTATAAAGGATTATGGGGTAAATTTTACATAATTCTTTTAGATAAATTGTGATAGACATAGTAAATGATGGCACAAAGTCCAAACAAAGATCTGTGTACTTCACATTAAAGATTTTTAACCTGCCCTGATGTGTCCTCTATCCTTTGTCCTGACCTGTCCTGTATCCCTTGTCCTGATCTGTCCTCTAACCCCTTCGCTGATCCGTAATGTATCCTCCTTACTGATCTGTCCTGTATCCCCTTCACTGATGTGTCCTGTATCCCTTTCACTGATGTGTCCTGTATCCCCTGTCCTGAACTGTCCTGTATCCCCTTCACTGATCTGTTCTGTATCCTGCCCTGATCTGTCCTCTATCCCCTTCACTGATCTGTCCGGTGTCCTCTTCACCGATCTGTCCTGTATCCCCTTCACTGATCTGTTCTGTATCCCCTTCACTGATGTGTCCTGTATCCCCATCACTGATGTGTCCTGTATCCCCATCACTGATATGTCCTGTATCCCCATCACTGATATGTCCTGTATCCCCTATCCTGATCTGTCCTGTATCCCATCCTGATCTGTCCTCTGTCCCCCTTTTTTAAATATTTTACATTGTATTCCCTTGATTGATCTGCACTGTATCCCCTTGAATGATCTGTCCTGTATCCCCTGTTCTGATCTGTCCTGTATCTCCTTCTGATCTGTCCCGTATCCCCTTCACTGATGTGTCCTGTATCCCCTTCACTGATCTGTCCTGTATCACCTGTCCTGATCTGTCCTGATCTGTCCTGTATCCCCTGTCTTGATCTGCCTTGTATCCCCTTGATGGATGTGTCCTGTATCCCCTTAACTGATGTGTCCTGTTTTCCCTTCACTGATGTCTCCAGTATCCTGCCCTGATCTGTCCTGTACCCCATCCTGGTCTGTCCTCTATCCTCCTTTTTGGATTTTTAACCTGTCCTGGATCTGTCCTGTCCCCCCTCTCTTGATCTGCCTTGTATCCCCTTCATGGATGTGTCCTGTATCCCCTTCACTGATGTGTCCTGTATCCCCTTCACTGATGTCTTAATAACCTGTCCTGATGTGTCCTCTATCCTTTGTCTGTATCCCCTTCACTGATGTGTCCTGTATCCCCTGTCCTGATCTGTCCTGCATCCCGTCTTGATCTGCCTTGTGTCCCCTGTCTTGATCTGCCTTGTATCCCCTTTATGGATGTCTCCTGTATCCTGCCCTGATCTGTCCTGTATCCCATCCTTGTCTGTCTTCTATCCCCCTTTTTTTGGATTTTTAATCTGTCCTGATGTGTCCTCTATCCTTTGTCTGTATCCCCTTCACTGATGTGTCCTGTATCCCCTGTCCTGATCTGTCATGTATCCCCTGTCTTAATCTGCCTTGTATCCCCTTCATGGATCTGCCCTGTATCCCCTTGACTGATCTGCACTGTATCCCCTTGACTGATCTGTCCTGTATCCCCAGTTCTGAACAGTTCTGTATCTCCTTCTAATCTGTCTGTATCCCCTGTCCTGATCTGTCCTGTATCCTCTGTCCTGATCTGCCCTGTCCTCCCTGTCCTGATCTGTCCTGTCCTCCCTGTCCTGTCCTCTCTCTCGTGATCTGTCCTGTCCTACATATCCTGATCTGCCCTGTTCTGATCTGCCCTATATCCCCTGTCCTCGCTGTCCTGTCCTGCCTGTCCTGATCTGTCCTGTCCTGCCTGTCCTGATCTGTCCTGTCCTGATCTGTCCTGTTCTCCCTGTCGTGATCTGCCCTGTCCTCCCTGTCCTGATCTGTCCTATCCTCCCTGTCCTGATCTGTCCTGTCCTCCCTATCCTGATTTGCCCTGTCCTCTCTGTCCTGATCTGTCCTGTCCTCCCTGTCCTGATCTGTCCTGTCCTCCCTGTGCTGATCAGTCCTGTCCTCCCTATCCTGATTTGCCCTGTCCTCCCTGTCTTCCGTGTCTTGTCCCCCCCCTGTCCTGTCCTCCCTATCCTGATTTGCCCTGTCCTCCTGTCCTGATCTGTTCTGTCCTCGCTGTCCTGTCCTCCATGTCCTGATCTGACCTGTTCTGATCTGCCCTATATCCCCTGTCCTCGCCGTCCTGTCCTGCCTGTCCTGATCTGTCCTGTCCTGCCTGTCCTGATCTGTCCTGTCCTGATCTGTCCTGTTCTCCCTGTCCTGATCTGTCCTGTTCTCCCTGTCCTGATCTGTCCTGATCTGTCCTGTCCTGCCTGTCCTGATCTGTCCTGTCCTCCTTGTCTTGCCTGTCCTGATCTGGCCTGTTCTCCCTATCCTGATCTGGCCTGTTCTCCCTATCCTGATCTGTCCTGTTGTCCCTGTCCTGATCTGTTCTGTCCTCCCTGTCCTGATCTGTCCTGTTCTCCCTATCCTGATCTGTCCTGTCCTCCCTGTCCTGATCTGTCCTGTTCTCCCTGTCCTGATCAGTCCTGTCCTCCCTGTCCTGATCTGTCCTGTTCTCCCTGTCCTGATCTGTCCTGTTCTCCCTGTCCTGATCTGTCCTGTCCTGCCTGTCCTGATCTGTCCTGTCCTCCTTGTCTTGCCTGTCCTGATCTGGCCTGTTCTCCCCATCCTGATCTGTCCTGTTCTCCCTGTCCTGATCAGTCCTGTCCTCCCTGTCCTGATCTGTTCTGTCCTCCCTGTCCTGTCGTCCCTGTCCTGATCTGTTCTGTCCTCCCTGTCCTGATCTGTCCTGTTCTCCCTGTCCTGATTTGTTCTGTCCTCCCTGTCCTGATCTGTCCTGTCCTCCCTGTCCTGATCTGTCCAGTCCTCCCTGTCCTGTCGTCCCTGTCCTGATCTGTCCTGACCTCAATGTCCTGATCTGTCCTATATCCCCTGTCCTCGCTATCCTGTCCTCCCTGTCCTGATCTGTCCAGTCCTTCCTGTCCTGATCTGTTCTGTTCTCCCTGTCCTGATCTGTCCTGTCCTCCCTGTCCTGATCTGTCCTGTCCTCCCTATCCTGATCTGTCCTGTCCTGATCAGTCCTGTCCTCCCTGTCCTGATCAGTCCTGTCCTCCCTGTCCTGATCTGTCCTGTCCTGATCAGTCCTGTCCTCCCTGTCCTGATCAGTCCTGTCCTCCCTGTCCTGATCTGTCCTGTCCTGATCAGTCCTGTCCTCCCTGTCCTGATCAGTCCTGTCCTCCCTGTCCTGATCTGTCCTGTCCTCCCTGTCCTGATCTGTCCTGTCCTCCCTGTCCTGTTCTCCCTCTCCTGATAAGTCCTGTCCTCCCTGTCCTGATCTGTCGTGTCCTGATCTGTCCTGTTGTCCCTGTCCTGATCTGTCCTGTACTGATCTGTCCTGTCCTCCCTGTCCTGATCTGTCCTGTTCTCCCTGTCCTGATCTGTCCTGTCCTCCCTGTCCTGATCTGTCCTGTCCTGATCTGTTCTGTCCTTCCTGTCCTGATCTGTCCTGTCCTCCCTGTCCTGTCCTTCCTGTCCTCCCTGTCCTGATCTGTCCTGTCCTCCCTGTCCTGATCTGTCCTGTCCTCCCTGTCCTGATCTGTGGTATATCCCCTGTCCTCCCGGTCCTGACCTGTCCTGTCTTCCCCTTGCCCTACACACCCTGTCGTCATATGTCATAAACAAATACATGTTTCATGAAGTAGGTTATGGCCACATGGTTTAGCTTTCCTCGACACACGAGTCGTGAGTTAAATACCAGCCAATGTACCAGGGAATTGTTGGAGTTTTGTCTCCTTCCTTTGCATGCTCTCTGGGCTTCTGAGGCAAGAAGCAGTCGATTCCGTTCTCTCATGAAATTTGCTGGTAAGGTTGACACTAGCAACCTACCCAAGGCCTGTAGTTTTACTCTACCTGCAGGGCTCCAGCTCCCTCTTCCCTCATAAAACTGACCACCACTACAAAAGTGAAAAAGCTTTTGAGTGTGGAGTTGAAACAAGTAAATAAACAAATAAATAAGTAAGTAAGCAAACACATATTTGCATGCATGATTCCTTTGTGGGAATCAAATTGTTGCGTGATTAGAAAGTTTTATCCTGCTTTCAGCCATGTCTGTGTAAAATTTGAATCAGAGTATCGGAAAGTTTGAGGTTGTAGGTACGTGGTTTTTCCCAAAATAAGGAGTTCTTGTTTTTGTCAGGATATACGTGTAAGTACACACTGTTCTCAGTTAAAACAGAGTTTGTATTTTGTTTGTCATACAAATCAGCTTCAGATGAAGGGCATTGTAGTTAGACAGTGAGGATCATCTGCGTATAAAAAACAACAAGATAAGAAGAAAGTTTCCATGGAAGTAGTGTTTGCTCACATGTTGTACAGTCCTTTTATTTGCCGTATAGTTCCTGCAGTGGCTTGACAAACTCGGCAGATAAATTGAAGTGGTTCCCTTGTCGACCTTTCGAAGGGTTGAAGTGGAAGCTGACTCGGCATTGCAGGAGGCCGAATTCTTTCTGTTATTGTCGCTAATACCATCTTAACATCTCCTGTCATCTCGGCGATTAGCCTCAGTTGCTGACAAAAGAGTCATTTCCACAGGCAGACTCAACCATGCCGCGGAATACCTTTGTCGCAGGAAGTATTGGCTGACAAAGCTTTTTTGACAGTTATTCCGATCGGATCAAATCCAGCGGGGGAGATATTCTAAAGTTAATCAAAAAGCGTTTGGCCTTTTTTCTGTGCGCTACAGCTCTCTGTGTGAGTGTATTGGTAGACAAGAGCTTGGTCAGTCTGGAGCGGTTTTCACGTCAATAGTCCTGTCGCTCCTCGGCTTTTTTTTATGTCTGTGGCCATCCAGATGCAGACAGTGGCCCGAGGTCACTTGGCACTGACCACTGCTATTGATTTCTTACTCGCCCTGGTCTCAAGGCGGCCTGTCCGAAAACACATCTATAGAAGATGACAGGCCAGGCAGGCGACTAAATAGCTGACAGCCGCAGATGAAATCTCAACTGATGCCTCAGAGAAAAAAAGGCAGAATTGTTGATGGAATTGAATTAATAGAGCTAATACACATGTTCTGTACTTGAAATCAAGACTGATACATTAAGATATGTCTATATAGTATAGGATATGAACCCAGCTGAAAAAGACAGGTAATTGATATCAGACACATGTGACCACACTGGTAATTGTAACTGTCAAAAATACCACTTCTACCTAATACTTGTATAGGTATAGGTATACAGATGAAAAATACCTGCCTGTACCCCCTTTTTTTTACCTATTTGTCATGTTTTTATAAGTAAGTTTGTATGGCAAGTACCTACTTATATATGAGTATGAAAAATACCAAACAGTATGTACTTATATGCATGAAAAATATCTACTTACAGGTGAGTAGGAAAAATACCAGATTGTACCTGTAAATATGAAAAATACCAAATTGTATGTACATGTAGTTGTATCAAAAACATGTATGAAAAACACCTACTTGCCAGTACATAGGGGTATGAAAAATACCATATTGTATATATTTGTATAAGTACAATGCACATGTATGAAAAATAAAAGATTGAACCTGTAAATACAAAGAATATCAAATTCTATATACACGTATTTCTATCTCTATTTCTATCATATGTGCAAAAAAGCTGATTCTACCTGAAAGTATGAAAAACACAGAACTGTGCCTTTTTGTTTAAGTACATGTATGTTCATGTATGAAAAATACCTACATGTAAGTATGACAAATACCTATATGTAAGTATGACAAATACCTACATGTAAGTATGAAAAATACCAAATTACAGCTGTATGTATGAAACTATTAAAAAGTGAGTGAGAGAGTGCTTGTTGTTTGACGTCATGCTCAAAAATTTGTCATATGACGACTAAGGAATCCTTAGGGTGTATGTAATGGACCTCCGTGTTGAAGGACGGATTTCCACCGCTCTTTTATCTAGTGCTTCACTGAGATGACTTACCGAAGGCAAGTAAGGTGCCCCGCCTGAGCCATTATACTGATACGGGTCAGCCAGTCTCTGCACTATGCCCTTCATGCTGAACGCCATGTGAGGAAGTTACAACTTCCTCTTTTAAGGTCTTAGGTGTGACTCGACCCAGTATTGACCCTGGATCTACCGCTCCCGAAGCGGACGCTGTACAAACTGTACTATCCGCACCGGTATTAAAAAATGAAGAAAACACCCAGAAGAAATATGATTGGCTACGATATGAATTATGACGTGGTGAATTAAGCCATGTTAAGCTATTGTATATAGACTTAGTCTGAAGATAGACACATACATATATATATATATATATATATATATATATATATATATATATATATGTATTTGATCGTACTTTTATATCATGAAAGGTATATGTATAGTGTCTCTTAATGTCGTCATGGAAACAAAGCCAAAACGAAAGCATGATATATAATGAGGCAATTGCTCTTTTGACATTGGTGAAGTAAGGGATTCAGTGTTTTTCTTGATCATCTGTTATTGGACAAGGAGTCTGACAGTCTATAGCTGTTCTTATCGTAGTCTGTCTCTTGATCATCTAAGACTCGCCTGTCCTCAACCACCTGTTTAAAGTACGTGTCCTGGTTTTCTGCCGGCCTTATGCTGCGTCTTTGTCTGCTATGAGAGAACACAAACTCTCCTGGAAGTCTTATCAGGCCATATTTTATTAAATGTGCAGGTAAGGGTTGCTTAACTAAAATGTCGCAAAGCTGGGTTTTTTTTTTGCATGTAACAAGCCTTAATATATTTATTGTATGCCGGTTCTGTTGAATAAAGAATTGGCCTTCTGTTATTAATTTTGAATGCCCATTTTTCAGTTGATAATTTAAGAATTATTAATTGAAATCTTGGGTTTATCTAATTTACTGTATATAGAAACAATTTTTTAGCTTATTTTCCCATTGCGAAGTGTGTGTTGTGTTGCTAAACCAAGCATGATAACACTGGTGTAGTGTGTTGCTCAACCAAGCATGATAACACTGGTGTAGTGTGTTGCTCAACCAAGCATGATAACACTGGTGTAGTATGTTGCTCAGCCAAGCATGATAACACTGGTGTAGTGTGTTGCTCAACCAGGCATCATAACACTGGTGTAGTGTGTTGCTCAACCAAGCATCATAACAACGGTGTAGTGTGTTGCTCAACCAAGCATCATAACACTGGTGTAGTGTGTTGCTCAACCAAGCATTGTAACACTGGTGTAGTGTGTTGCTCAGCCAAGCATCATAACACTGGTGTAGTGTGTTGCTCAACCAAGCATCATAACACTGGTGTAGTGTGTTGCTCAACCAAGCATCATAACACTGGTGTGATGTGTTGCTCAACCAAGCATCATAACACTGGTGTAGTGTGTTGCTCAACCAAGCATCATAACACTGGTGTGATGTGTTGCTCAACCAAGCATAGTAACACTGGTGTAGTGTGTTGCTCAACCAAGCATCGTAACACTGGTGTGATGTGTTGCTCAACCAAGCATCATAACAACGGTGTAGTGTGTTGCTCAACCAAGCATCGTAACACTGGTGTGATGTGTTGCTCAATCAAGCATCATAACAACGGTGTAATGTGTTGCTCAACCAAGCATGATAACACTGGTGTAGTGTGTTGCTCAACCAAGCATCATAACACTGGTGTGATGTGTTGCTCAACCAAACATCATAACACTGGTGTAGTGTGTTGCTCAACCAAGCATCATAACACTGGTGTAGTGTGTTTCTCAATCAAGCATCGTAACACTGGTGTAGTGTGTTGCTCAACCAAACATCATAACACTGGTGTAGTGTGTTGCTCAACCAAGCATGATAACACTGGTGTAGTGTGTTGCTCAATCAAGCATCATAACACTGGTGTAGTGTGTTGCTCAACCAAACATGATAACACTGGTGTAGTGTATTGCTCAACCAAGCATCATAACACTGGTGTGATGTGTTGCTCAACCAAGCATCATAACAACGGTGTAGTGTGTTGCTCAACCAAGCATCATAACACTGGTGTGATGTGTTGCTCAACCAAGCATCGTAACACTGGTGTGATGTGTTGCTCAACCAAGCATCATAACACTGGTGTAGTATGTTGCTCAGCCAAGCATCATAACACTGGTGTAGTGTGTTGCTCAACCAAGCATCGTAACACTAGTGTAGTGTGTTGCTCAACCAGGCATCATAACACTGGTGTAGTGTGTTGCTCAACCAGGCATCATAACACTGGTGTAGTGTGTTGCTCAACCAAACATCATAACACTGGTGTAGTGTGTTACTCAATTAAGCATGATAACACTGGTGTGATGTGTTGCTCAACCAAGCATCATAACACTAGTGTGATGTGTTGCTCAACCAAGCATCATAACACTGGTGTAGTGTATTGCTCAACCAAGCATCATAACACTGGTGTAGTATGCTGCTCAGCCAAGCATCATAACACTGGTGTGATGTGTTGCTCAACCAAGCATCATAACACTGGTGTAGTGTGTTGCTCAACCAAGCATCGTAACACTGGTGTAGTATGTTGCTCAACCAAGCATGATTACACTGGTGTAGTGTGCTGCTCAACCAAGCATTAAAGCACCAGTGTAGTGTGTTGCTCACCAAGCATCATAACACCAGTGTAGTGTGTTGCTCAACCAAGCATCATAACACTGGTGTAGTGTGTTGCTCAACCAAGCATGATAACACTGGTGTAGTGTGTTGCTCATCCAAGCATGATTACACTGGTGTAGTGTGTTGCTCAAATCAAGCATCGTAACACTGGTGTAGTGTGTTGCTCAACCAAGCATCATAACACTGGTGTAGTGTGTTGCTCAACCAAGCATCATAACAACGGTGTAGTGTGTTGCTCAACCAAGCATCATAACACTGGTGTGATGTGTTGCTCAACCAAGCATCATAACACTGGTGTAGTGTGTTGCTCAACCAATCATCATAAAACTGGTGTAGTGTATTGCTCAACCAAGCATGATAACACTGGTGTAGTGTGTTGCTCAACCAAGCATCATAACACTGGTGTAGTATGTTGCTCAACCAAGCATGATAACACTGGTGTGATGTGTTGCTCAACCAAACGTCATAACACTGGTGTGATGTGTTGCTCAACCAAACATCATAACAACGGTGTAGTGTGTTGCTCAACCAAGCGTCATAACACTGGTGTTGTCGTGTTGCTCAACCAAGCATGATAACACTGGTGTAGTATGTTGCTCAACCAAGCATCATAGCACTGGTGTGGTGTGCTGCTCAACCAAGCATCATAACATTGGTGTAGTATGTTGCTCAACCAAGCATGATAACACTGGTGTGATGTGTTGCTCAACCAAACGTCATAACACTGGTGTGATGTGTTGCTCAACCAAACATCATAACAACGGTGTAGTGTGTTGCTCAACCAAGCGTCATAACACTGGTGTTGTCGTGTTGCTCAACCAAGCATGATAACACTGGTGTAGTATGTTGCTCAACCAAGCATCATAACACTGGTGTGATGTGTTGCTCAACCAAGCATCATAACACTGGTGTAGTGTGTTGCTCAACCAAGCCTCATAACACTGGTGTGATGTGTTGCTCAACCAAGCATCATAACACTGGTGTAGTGTGTTGCTCAACCAAGCATCATAACACTGGTGTAGTGTGTTGCTCAACCAAGCATCATAACACTGGTGTGGTGTGTAGAGTCAAGCTTACTTGGCTTTCTTTTTCTCAGAATTGAATGCCAGTGTTGGTGTCAAAATCTGGCCTCAATCTCAAATCTATAGTTATGGTTAAATCTATAGCACTCTCTACCTTTGGTTAAAGATGGATTGCTAAAAATTTGACTGTAGGCAGCCTGAGGGAAAGACCCAAGTGAGTTGCAGTGACAATTGCTGCACTCACATTTATTGATTTACTTATTTATATATTTATATATTTTTTTTATTTGAATGGTGTTTTACACTATACTCAAGAACATTTGATTTATACAATGGCGACCAGCATTGTGATGGGAGGAAAAGGAGTCCTATTTGTTTATAGATGTACATAATGTGTAATATTATTAACTTATTATTAATTATTTGTTCTTAAGTTTTATGTATTGAAAGTTCAGACTCGGCTCAGTGCAATTTATTCAATTTTACTGATTAAATGTATATGTGAGATATGTATATAGTATATATATAATATATATATATATATATTTATAATATAATATAACATAATTAATATAATATTATTAATGTAATGTAATAGGGGTCCTCCGTGGCTTAGTTGGTTAGGGCGCTAGCACAGCATAATGACCCAGGAGCCTCTCACCAATGCGGTCTCTGTGAGTTCAAGTCCAGCTCATGCTGGCTTCCTCCCCGGCCCGTAAGTGGGAAGGTCTGTGGGTTTTCCCTGGTTTGCCCATTTTCCACCCACCATAATGCTGGCCGCCGTCGTATAAGTGAAATATTCTTGAGTACGGCGTAAAACACCAATCAAATAAATAAATAATGTAATATAATTTTGTTTGTAGCATATCAGTTTACAGTAAAGCTCGGCTCAGTGCAGTTTATTCAGTTTTACTGATTAAATGTATATGTGAGATATTTATATAATATACATATATGATATACAATATAACTTTGTTTGTACCATATCAGTGTAGTGTAAAGCCCTTATAAATAGCCTTAATGCATGCTGTCCACACCATATTATAAAATGATAACTTGATAAATTGGTTTTTATCACTATACTGAACAATGCATCACTGTTACGAAGGCCATAAGTCTTTCTCAAGAAGAAAAATAATTGGAGAATTGCAAGTAAGAAAATGTATGTGTTCATATGGAAGGCTTACTTAGTAAGTATAATACTGGGGCCCCAGAGCTTTAAATTGGTTTGGAATTGTGCCCTGGCTTATTGGTTAAGGTCGTATTAACAATCAGTTGATAGCACATTCAGGATGAGAGTTCAAATCTGGCATTGGGCAGGAAGTCTGCAGACTCCCTCTACTCTGACTGTGTGTTAGGCCTTGATGAAAATTGATAAGCTTGAAGACCACTTTCCTTCACCAGTATTGCGCGCATATCTGTCACATGTGGAAAGCTTTTGCAGTAACTTGTGTAAGGTCACCAATGTACTGTGAGTTCAAGTCCAGCTCATGCTGGCTTTCTCTCCAGTCATACATGGGAATGTCTGTCAGCAAACTGCAGATGGTTGTGGGTTTTCGTCTGGATTCTGCCCCGTTTTCTCCCACCATAATGCTGCTGTAAGTGAAATATTGCCAGTGAAATATTGAGTAAACTACCAGTAAGATGAATAAGTAAACAAACGCTTGGGGTCAGTGGTTTTTTCCGCAGCATTCAACATTCCTCCACTCACTATTAATATTGTTTACTTGATTGGGTGTTTTACACCATACTCAAGAATTTTTCACATATATGACGGGGCCAGAATTATGGTGGGAGGAAACGGGGCAGAGCCTGGGGGTAACTCACGACCAACCACAGATTGCTCCAATACCTTCTCACGTACTGCAGTAGAGGAAGCCAGCATGAGCTGGACTTGAACTCACAGCGACTGCATTGGTGAGAGGCTCATGGGTCATTAACCAGTTGATTAGCATGCTAACCAATTAAGCCACGGAGGTCAGTCAAAAAAGTCCAAACCATGACAAAGATAATTATTAAAACAGACTGCCATTGTATGAGTGAAAAATTCTTGAGTCCGGCATTAATAGTCAAATCAAATGAAAAAATTAAACCTTATGTTTTATGATATTGAAGCGTTTTATGATTGGATTTATTGATATATTTTATTGGTTTCTTACGCCGTACTCAACAATATTTCACTTATACAATGGTGGCCAGCATTATGGTGAGATGAAACCAGGCAGAGCCCTGGGGAAACCCACAACCATCCGCATATTGATGCCAGGCTTTATGATTTGAACAACTGTGTGTAACTTGCCCACATTTTCTGATTCTGAGAGTTTAAATTGTGGTGACTTTAGAAAGGTTTTTCAATGTTTGCTTGGAGCTTGGGATGATATTCTACTGATATTCTACTATGTTTTAGCGATGAAATTAATATTTTGTGACATTTATTTACCTCTGAAAATTCACTTTTGTGGGCAAAATTTTAGGTCATTTAGGGTGTCTGTGCCATTTTGAAAATTTGCTTGACCATATTTCAGAATGGCCGAAGATTTTGTCCATGGCTAAGTATATACATTTTGTCTGATTTTTGACAGTTCTGTTGACGTTAGAAAGGTGTTTGTTTGGAAGGTACATGTAGGATGTTGACCTACTTGAAAAATGTAAGTTTCAGCATCAAAAGTAATATTTTATGACCTATTTATTTACCTATAAAATGCACTTTTTGGGGCGAATGTTAAGCTCAAATAAGTCTCGTAGGTATTGGTGAGAAAAGAAAGTTGTTTTGTGGAATTGCGTATAGCCCTTTAGGAGATTTAGGCAACATTTTACAACCTGTCAGTGTGGTGATACTTTGTACCATCACGTAGTCCATAGTCAGCATTAGTCCCTTGGTGTGGGTTAATGTCCAGGTTTTAAGCCTGTGGTTGGAATGCAGTGTCTGTAGGAGTCAATTGACCGACGTAATGGCCCTTTCGTTGCCTGCCCAGTTCACGATGTTGGTTCACATGACGATGCAAGACAAGCTGTTCAGCACGATGATGTCTTGGCAGTTACATAAAGACCCTGCCATATTCACCACATGAAGAAGTTGATGAGGGGTAGACACTGATACCCCATGTTTTCTCTCGGCTCTGTGTCGCTCTAACAGTCTGGCGACTCTTGATTGATCGCTTTTGGGACTTTTTCTGTCCCAGATAGGTTTACGTAGCCTGATTCACCGTTTCGCACAGACACATCATTTTGAAAGGCTTTCTATATTTTTTTGCCAGTAATAGTCTATGTTGTGTGTCATTGATGTTGAAATACAATTGTGTTTCAATAAACATAAAAAAAAAAAAAAAATCAAGGAATCAAGACAGAGTGAAAATATCAGACAAAAACCCCTCCTTCAAAAGATGAGAAAAGATGAGAAAAGACCAAAAAAGGGTGTGACAATAGAAATATATTTGACAGAAACCTCCTGGGATTTGGCAGATTTCCCTTGCCAGCGATGGACTTTTGTCATAAAGAAAATCTATAACACTCTTTATTATGTTTTTACATTGCATTCAACATTGTTTTGTCAGTTATTACCAATTGTATTGGAACAGCTTCAGTGGCCTAATGGCTAGAGAGTCGACCTCGAAGTCGGAAGACGGGGATTAAGCCAGAATCAGGTCATAGCGAAGACTTCAAAAATGGTACTTGTTTATGTCTCACTGGGCGGTTAGCACTGAGAGGTTAGAGTATGGAGACACAAAGGGTTGGCCGGGTGTCAGTAAAGTGTGACTGCTTGGGGTGTCATATCTGGTGTCTTTGGCATGGTACATCAGTGGCAGCAGCACTTTGGCAGTGTGGACTAACCTTGCCAAAAGAAGTCAAAGACTGTATACACATGCCTGTAATGACTCATATCCGTGAAACCCCGTCTGTATTGGTGAGGTGAAACAGGCTTTCAGATGATAGACATAAGTGACTGTTTGATATGAATCGCCTCAATATAATGGGTCTTTTGGGTTATTATTGAATGAGCAGTTAGGATACGCATTTATCTATTTGATTGGTGTTGTACGCCTTACTCAAGAACATTTCACTTATGAAAGAAGCCAGCATAATGGTGGGAAGGCAGCGGGCAGAGCCAGGGGGAAGCCCATGACCATCTGCCAGTTGCTGACAGACCTGCCAATGTACGGCTGGAGAGGAAGTCAGCATGAAGTGGACTTGAACTGACAGCGACAGCATTTGTGAGAGGCTCTTGAATCATTGCACCACAGTGGCACACTAGACCCACCTGGGACACAAAGTTTTTTAGGATACTTATAAAATGATATGTGTGTAATGTACATACATGTATGATATACATCCAGCATTCCTGTCAAATGATAGATTTCAAGGAACCTTTCCATACGATACACATCAGCGAACTGTTTCAACTAGCACAGGTCAAGGAACCTTTCACAATGGAGCCTATCAAGAAATATTTTCAAACATCAGAAACTTTTCCAAAGGGAATAAAGAAACGTTATTAAATGGGACACGCCAAGGAACCCTTCCAGATGGTACACACCAGGGAAGCTTTCTAAATAGTACACGCCAAGGAACCCTTCCAGATGGTACACACCAGGGAAGCTTTCTAAATAGTACACGCCAAGGAACCCTTCCAGATGGTACACACCAAAGAAGCTTTCCAAATAGTACACACCAAGGAACCCTACAAAATGGTACACACCAATGAAGCTTTCCAAATAGTACACGTCAATGAAGCTTCCCAAATGGTGCATGTTAAGGAACCAGACCAGGTGGAACACGCCAATAAACCTTTTGAAATGGTACATGAGATGGAACCATAACCAGATGGTGCACACGAATGAAGCTTTCATAATGATACACACCAAGGAACCTTTCCAAATGGTACTGGCCAAGAAACCCTACCAGATGGTACACACGAAGCCTTCCAATTGGTACATGTGTATCAAGAAACCTTTGCAGTTAATACACATGCAGAATCAGGTTGTACCCATCAAGGAACATTCAGTGGACTATTTCACAGACTACACATTCGTAGACAACCAGTGACCCTCTTCATAGGGTACACATCAGTACATCTCCAGTGGTCTTCTCACATCTTGACATCTGTGGACATTTTCACAGGGTACACATTGGACATCCAATGGCATTTTCATAAGTTATTCAGTGGATTTTTTTTATGCACATCGGTAGACATTCAGTGGCCTTTTGACAGGGTGTACATCCATAAACATGACCTTTTTCACAGGGTGAACATTCATTGGCCCTTTGAAATCTCTAACATCAGCTGTCTTTTTCCTGTTTGTTAAGTGGAGCTTATACATTGTCATTACAGTGGCTATATATGACATAGTACACTTTATGCAGACTTTAGGCTGCTTCTACTCTTCAGTAGAAATATAAGTTGATTCTATATTTACAATAACAATGAATTTAATGTCTTTTTCCTTATTCTATTTTTGCGCAGAAATAGTTTTGGACGTTCTGCAGATGTAGAAGATGAAGAAATAGACAGCTGTTTCAGTTTTGTCAGGCAAACAAAAAAGATGTGATGGTGAAGGTAAGTTAATATACATTTAGTTGTTTTCCTTGTTTTTCTCTTAAACAGAATTTTGTTCTTTTGTACACTGTGGATATTATCCTAATTTAGGGAAACCCTCGTATCTGCATGTACATGTGTAAACTGGATACAGGGAAACCCTTGTATCTGCATGTACACGTGTAAACTAGATACAGGGAAACCCTTGTATCTGCATGTACACATGTAAACTGGATACAGGGAAACCCTCGTATCTGCATGTACAGTTGTAAACTGGATGTAGGGAAGCCCTCCTATCTGCATGTACAGGTGTAAACTGGATATAGGGAAACCCTCGTATCTGCACGTCCAGGTGTAAACTGGATATAGGGAAACCCTCTTATCTGTATGTGCAGGTGTAAACTGGATCTAGGGAACCTAACAATTTGCATGTACATGTGTAAACTGAATATAGGGAAAACCCTCCTAAATGCATATACAAGTGTAAACTGGATATAGGGAAACCCTCCTATCTGCATGTGCAGGTGTAAACTGGATATAGGGAAACCCTCCTATCTGCATGTGCTGGTGTAAACTGGATATAGGGAAACCCTCCTTTCAGCATGTCGAGGTCTAAACTGGATATAGGGAACCCTTCTTTTTGCATGTACGGATAGGAAACCGAACATATGGAAAACCCTTCTATATGCATGTACAGGTGTAAACTGGATATAGGGAACCCTCCTATTTGCATGTACAGGTGTAAACTGGATATAGGGAACCCTCCTATTTGCATGTACATGTGTAAACTGAATATAGGGAAAACCCTCGTAAATGCATATACAAGTGTAAACTGGATATAGGGAAACCCTCCTATCTGCATGCGGAGGTGTAAAGGAAACCAAACATATGGAAAACCTTCTATCTGCATGTGCAGGTGTTAACTGGATATAAGGAAACCCTCTTATCTGTATGTGTAGGTGTAAACTGGATATGGGGAACCCTCCTATGTGCATGCACAGGTGTTAACTTGATGTAGGGAAACCCTCCTATCTGCATGTACAAGTGTAAACTGGATAGCAGGAAACCCTCCTATGTGCATGTACAAATAGGAAACTGAATATAGGAAACCCTCCTATCTGCATGTACATATAGGAAACTGAATATAGGAAACCCTCCTATCTGCATTTACAGGTGTAAACTTGATATAGGAAACCCTACTGTCTGCATGTGCACGTGTAAACTGGATATAGGAAACCCTGCTACCTGCATGTGCACGTGTAAACTGGATATAGGGAAACCCTCCTATCTGCATGTACATGTGTAAACTGGATACAGGGAAACCTGCCAACCTGCATATACAAGTGTAAGCTGCATAGCAGGAAACTCTCCTATCTGCATGTGCAGGTGTAAACTGGATATAGGGAAACCCTCCTATCTGCATGTACAGGTGTAAACTGGATATAGGGATACCCTCGTATCTGCATATACAGGTGTAAACTGGATATTTGAGGAAACACTCATCCCTGTTCAGTTACTCTTGATATTTGAGGGAATATCTCTCTGTATATATGTGAATTTGGTATCTGAGGATACATTCCTGTCTGCACACATATAAACTTGATACCCGAGGAGACGGTCTTTGTACGCACATAAACTTGATAGCTGGGGAAACCCTCTCTGTACGCATGTAAACTTGCTGGCTGAGGAAACCCTCACTGTACGCATGTAAACTTGATGGCTGAGGAAACACTCCCTGTACACATGTAAACTTGATGGCTGAGGAAACCCTTACTGTACGCATGTAAACTTGATGGCTGAGGAAACCCTCCCTGTACACATGTAAACTTGATGGCTGAGGATACCCTCACTGTACGCATGTAAACTTGATGGCTGAGGAAACCCTCCCTATACACATGTAAACTTGATCGCTCAGGAAACCCTCACTGTATGCATTTAAACTTGATGGCTGAGGAAACCCTCCTTGTACACATGTAAACTTGATGGCTGAGGAAACCCTCACTGTACGCATGTAAACTTGATGGCTGAGGCACCCTGACTGTAGGCGTGTAAACATGGTCACCAAGGAAACCCTCACTGTACACATGTAAACTTGATGACTGAGTTAACCCTCCTTGTACACATGTAAACTTGATGGCTGAGGATACCCTCACTGTACGCATGTAAACTTGATGGCTGAGGAAAGCCTCCCTATACACATGTAAACTTGATCGCTGAGGCACCCTGACTGTAGGCGTGTAAACATGGTCACCGAGGAAACCCTCACTGTACACATGTAAACTTGATGGCTGAGGAAACCCTCACTGTACGCATGTAAACTTGATGGCTGAGGAAACCCTCCCTATCCACATGTAAACTTGATCGCTGAGGCACCCTGACTGTAGGCGTGTAAACATGGTCACCAAGGAAACCCTAACTGTACACATGTAAACTTGATGGCTGAGTTAACCCTCCTTGTACACATGTAAACTTGATGGCTGAGGAAACCCTCACTGTACGCATGTAAACTTGATGGCTGAGGCACCCTGACTGTAGGCGTGTAAACATGGTCACCAAGGAAACCCTCCCTGTACACATGTAAACTTGATCGCTGAGGCACCCTGACTGTAGGCGTGTAAACATGGTCACCGAGGAAACCCTCACTGTACACATGTAAACCCTCACTGTACACATGCAAATTATATCGCTGTATTATTTGAAAAGGTACAGATCATCTGAAACACACGACATTTGATTGAGCTAAATAAGACAGGAAATGAGACATAGGAAATAGTTTTATATATAAATATGCCAAAGCTTCTTTTTTTGGGGGGGGGGGGAATTTATGTTGTACTTTAATATTGTTATATACCTATACTCTAAGAACTTTATTGGTCTTATTCTTGACTGTAGTGTTTAAAAACAATCAAATCGAATGGAGCACTTTCTTTGTGTGAATAATAGTTACCGAAAGTCTTGGCGGTAAGTTTGGGAAATTTTGAGGTCACAGGTCACCCATAGCGATTGCTCTGGTCAGTAATTTTTGTCTGACCACTTGGGCAGTTTGATCCACCTCACGCCATGTTGTCTGCGTAAACCAGTCTGACATATTTGACCTATAAAAATTTCATCCATGACCAAACTACTCATTTTGCAGAATTCTAAGAGTTGTTCTTTTGGTCTAACCAGCCCCTATAGCTCACTTTGTAGAGTATCGGCTTCAGAGGCGGGTCCATCCATGGTTTTTAAAAGAGGAAGCTGTAAGTTCCTCGCTTGGCGTTAAGCATTAAGGGAATAGTACAACGACTGGTTGACCTGTACCTTCGGTAAGTCGTCTCAGTGAAGCAGCAATAGATAAAAGAATGGTGGAAATCCATCCTGCAACAAGGAGGCACATTACATGCACTCTAAGGATTCCTTCGTCGTCATATAAATGAAAACTTGTTTAAGTTCGATGTTAAACCCCAAGCACTCATTCACTCACTCTTTTGATCTTAGAAAGATATTTTGTTGTACAATAAGATTGCATATCTCTCTGGATAGATTTAAGTCTACACCAAAATAAATATTTCAGCATCTTTTTGCACTGTTTTATGTTGAATTGTAGAGTACAGTGTAGTCTGTTATCATATTTTGTTATCTTGAGGCATTAGCTGTCCAGAATGAGTGTTTTAGTTTGCCAATCAATTCTCAGGTTGTCTCCCCTTGTATGTACTCGGTCCTTCTGCACTCAGCCTGTGAGCTGACCGTCAGTGCAAACTGCATGTCAGAAGTCATTACAATGTGTTGTTACAATAATTAATATCATCCAAGCCAGTTACATCTAATATAAGTACATATATATATATATTACCTTTAAGTTTTCTATGAGCTTTGGTACATTTTACTGATGTAATGTTCTGTGGTAACCAGCTGAAAAAAATACAAATGCGTTCTTTTTTTTGGGGGGTAGATTTCAGCTGTAGATCATTAAGCTTGCAAAATAAATGTTTTGTATTACCAATAAATGCCTGTTCATTTTGATACCTTCTACAATACATTAACATGTTACACCATTTTCAGCCAACAAAGATTGATTCTACAGCCTACATATATGTGCATGGCCCACAGTAATAAAAACTTATTTTTTGGGTTTGGTGAGCATAAAGATGTACAATGTTCTACTAGAAAACTGATACATGTAGTTTTTCATTTTTATAACCTTTAGCCATAATGTATTTAAATAATAATTAATTAAAATAATATTATTATTAAAATAATAATAATAAAATAATAATAATAATATTTATTATTAAAATAATACTAAATAATTAAATATATTGGAGTACTGTGTAAATTAAACACAAATCAAATTTTAAAAAATTCTTTTTCCTAGTTTGGCAGACTTTACATATTATATGTGGATTAGAAGCTGTTTTGTAAAGAGTTTACTGTCATTTCAATACATTTTGATTGATAATGATAGGCAATGGATTTGTTTATCAATTTGGTTGGTGATTTACGTTGTACTAAAAAATATTTCACTTATACGATGAAGGGCAGCATTATTGTGGGGGGAAACCCAACAGGGCCCGGTGGAAACCCACGACTATCCGCAGGTTGCTGACAACCCTATCCACGTATGGCTGGACAGGAATAATATGCTAGGAAGACTAAGTTTCTCTACAATCATGATTGTATTGTGTAATTTATTTTATTTATTTTTATTTTTTTTTTTGCACTCAGTTTGTTTTTTATGAAGTAATCTGTGTCAGACAAAACTTGAGACTCGTTTGTGGTCTTTGGGTGGATTGTGTCCTTAAATATCATCTCTAAATAATTTAAATTATTCAAATATATCATTAAAGAAAAAAAGCCTTAACCAATTGCTTTCATTGTTTAAGTATCAAACAATATTTAAGTATGGTCTTTTACAGTAGGATAGATGAGTTTTAAATAAGTTTCCATAAAACAGTAAACTCACTGATGCAGAGTACAGGGGTCATAAAAATGCTAGGGTTAAAAAAATCCTTGGGTTAAAAAAATCCTTGTTTAAATTATGTTGCGTGCTTAACTCAGTACAGTAGATTTATTTATTTATTTATTTGATTGGTGTTTTACACCGTACTCAAGAAAATTTCACTTATATGATGGTGGTCAGCATTATGATGGGTGGAAACTGTGCAGAGCCCGGGGGAAACCCACGACCATCTGCAAGGTGTCTTTCTGACAGACCTTCCCACATATGGCGAAAGAGGAAGCCAGCATGAGCTGGACTTGAACTCACAGGGACCACATTGGTGAGAGACTCCTGGGTCATTACGCTGCGCTAGCGCGCAAACCAACAGAGCAATGGATGCCCCTCGGTACAGTAGTAATATTTTGTTATTATATATCTATGCATATAGTAATTAATTTTCGTATACCCTTTTAAGTAGTCGCCTCAAGTTGAACAAAGATTTCACATCAATAAATCATCTAAGCTTTTTCAGAATGATCTATAACACTATAAGTAACATGTTCAGAAATTGTTTTCGTTCCCTGTTCGAATTGACCTTGTGAAGCTTTTGGGTCCTGCAGGGCTTTCATTTAGAATTGGAGAAGGAGGTCAGAGTTCTAAAGTAGGCAGTTAAATTGATAGTAATTATGCCACAATTACTGTTGTTTTAAATACTAAGAATATTCAAAGTGTGCGGCTACGGGACGGCAGTAGACAGCTGCCTGCAGCCTGCTATTTGACCTTTTTGAACACTCCGGTCCTTTAGGAATGAATGAATGAATGATTATGGCTTAACGCCACATCGGCAATATTTCAGCCATATCATGGCGAGAACACGGTGAAAACAAGAGGTGGTTGAGGTTTTCAAGATGGTGGTGAGAACGTCAAAAACGAAACATAAATGTTTGGACATGTTTAAAATCAGATAAGAAAAAAACAACACACTTAAAACTTGAAAACCAGCATATTTTAAAAATGGTATATCGAGAAATTTCTGTGTATATAACTTTTTATTTATAAAAATTTAAGGCAATTGAAATTTATATTTTATGATATAGGCCAATGGCCCCTGGTCGTGTGGGTAGCTGGACACCCAATCGGATTTTACTAACCCTTATTTGTGTACTCAACCAATTAAAAAACAAAAAAAAAAAAAAAAAGAAAACTAGACGGAGTTGAACATTTAACTAGTACACACATGGGATATACCCAACATCTGTGATGAGGTCATTGTGGTGCTGAAAATTGTAAATTTTATTTTTTCCAGTTTTGTAGACAACTGCAAACAGGATTTTTTTATGACGTAACTCTCTAAATAAAAGATGTGCCGATGGGATAAAGAAGTGGACAGACGTTACATACCCATGTGGCTAAACAGTCAGGAATTTCAGTTGATGGAATTCTAAAAATTTGAAGTTTTTGAACATCAAAAATATTGGAAAAATATGGAATTTTAAAATTTGAAGTTAATATGGAATCTAAGAATGGGAAGGGAGTGAAAATTAAAAATTTGAAGTTTATTGAATTCTGAAAGTTAGATGAGCATGTTATGTGTGGTTTGACAGACAAAACTAGGTCTGCCAAGTAATAAAAGTTTATTAAATCGTATTTTAGTGCAGTTGGTTTGAATTACTTTATTTATTTATTTGATTGGTGTTTTGCGTTGTACTCAAGAATATGTCACTTTTACAACGGCGGCCAGCATTATGGTGGAAGGAAACCTGGCAAAGCCCGGGGGAAACCCACGACCATCCGCAGGTTGCTCACAGACCTTCCCCTTACGGCCGAACTGTTGATTTGAAGGTTTTATGACATTCTCATATGATGTAATGATGTAATGTTGTAATGATGTAATGGAGTAATGGTGTAATGGAGTAATGATGTAATGGTGTAATTGTGTAATAATGAAGCCATGGTTACATGTGTACTTTGTGTTGCATAGCTTTGTCCTTAACTTATTCTAAACCTGCATGCGCAGCGGCTTCATCCTCAGCCAATTATCAGATGTTTTCTAAAATACTCTCATGCCTGAAAAGACATGTAATTTTAATTTAAGGCTATTACAAGAAGATGAGTGTTCAAAGTATAGTTATTCAAAATAAGAAACATAAGATAAGATTAAATAAGATGTTAATATTTTTTGTATTATTGTATATCTCAGTAGAATGGTGGGTCTTAAAGTATATGTAGAAATTCAAAACCTGCTCGTGTATATGGTGAAAGATATACATGTGTAATGGTAGGTGTGTTTATGATGGCGACTGATGATAGATATATGTGTTTATTGACAGAGGTACTCATTATTCCTGATTCTGAGAGTTCCCTTAGTTTGAAAAGTATTTGAAAGTTTGTTTAGAAGATACAAGGATGATTGTTCTACTGAAAGATGTTTCAGCACGTAAGGTAATGTTTAAAGTGAACATAAAGTCAGCCACTAAATATGAATTAATTCATAAAGTAGTACTCCAAACATGTTCTAAAAATATTTTAAAAATTCTACACCGCTTATCAACAAATTAAATAGCAAACAATCATCAGTACCCAGCAACTTTCTTCGTGACGCCATTTTGCCATGTTATAGAGTGACGTCACAAAAAATAGGAGCTCTCCCGTACCATTGGTATTAAAAAATGTGACAATGAAAAATACAAACAAAATGCCTGATACCCAGAGAAAGAGTATCAGCTCTGTTCTGTGTTCAAAGGGTTGATATTTGTTTTAGTTTGGTGCTCGGTAAGGATGATGTTTATGGACACAAGCGGCGTACTTTAGCATTCTTGCTCATCCTCGTCCTGCATGGATGTGAGCATTAGGCCAAGCTGGCTGTACCGACATCAGGGAATTTACCGAACATAGCACGACCTTCTGACTGATAACAGATTCGTCAGATTTTGGGAAGATATTTTTGTAGTAAATCTGACTTTGCTAAGGATAAATAATATGAAGTCAAAATATTTTTCTTCGAGCAATAACTCTCCCGAGGCAGTTTTCTTGCCAGCTCACCCTGACAAGTTACTGCAGTTTCCTGCCCAACATGTCTGCAGTGTGACAGGGGTAGCCATTCCAAGTCCACTGCTCAAAAATGTGTGGTTCAAAATGCATCAGATTAACACTTAAATTAGCCACAAAATCTGATTTATTGCACTGATATCTGTCTATCCACTATAAGAAACCACACTGATAATCGAGAGCAAATAGGTTTTTTGATGTGACAACCACTTATCACGTGACGCTTTCAGAGCTGGTGATTGGCCAAGTTCATAAGGGCTTCTACAACATGGCTAGTCTGAGTGAATTGTCCACCAGTGCCATATCCTCAGTGCTGAACTTCATCTTCTGGGCTTTCAAAATTTGTAGAATTTTTTACATATTTTTCCAGTATAACTGTGTCCTATATCATTTTTTCTATGTATATATAGTGGCAGACTTTATGTTCACTTTAATTATCACCTATCTTTTATTGACTTTTCAAAAAAAAAAAAAATTTTAGCTTACAGTACACCTTCGTGTACCTATCTCTAATAAAGTCAGCATGAAATTAGTGAGTATGTTTTTTATGGATTTTTTTAAAATTAGCTTTTATGGATTTTAATGGATTTTATTTACCACAAAACTAATCACTTATATTTCCTTTTTAGTGTTCGTCCAATCAGGTATATTTCCTTTTTAGTGTTCGTCCAGTTGTCCTTGACCTAAACGCTATTGTCACCCCTGCTTTAGGGTGTCTGAGTCGTTAGGATTAGGGTAGGTTTATGCTTGTAAAGGTGTTAGACTAGCTGGCCTATTTCAGAGTTTTAAGTATTAACGAGAGAATTAGCCCATATGATGAGAGTTAACTTTGTCTGTACTGATCACCGTGCGCCGGTCATTTCACAGTCCGCAAATCCTCACAAGTGACCGCAAGTCTGTCCGAGACTGACCAATGGAAATCAGGATATATCCGAACAATCTATATTGGAAATCTAATTGCGCATTGTCTGCGGCTCGAGTGAGACAAAACTGCGTGAAGTCTTTGGGGACTCGTAAAGAGCGTGGCCTTTTGACTCGGCATCGTCCAGAAACGTGGAAAGGATGTACTTTTTGCGAGTGAAAGTTTTTGGGCCTGGGTCCTCGGGGGAATTCTGGGAAGGCTGGTCGAGACATGGGGCCTGTCTCATATATGTGATTAAGGGGAGGACTTGCGTTTCTGACCAGTGCCAGGAAATTGCCCGTTTCTCCCTGGACCACGAGCAGGACCGGTCTCCTCAATCTATCTTCCTTTGCAAAATTGCATTTAGACAGGAAATGTTTTCTGTACTGTCGAGCTGTCTGGTCAAGTCTTTGACCGCTCTCCTAAAGCCCGATTTCCTGGTCAGTTGATCTAATGACCACTGTGCATGTAAACGGCCTGTCTGACCGACCTTAGGCCATATGTGGCCCACACACTCAGGCGCATACAAAGTACCATGGCCGCTCATCAACTTAGCACGCTTATAATACTCTTACATCAACATAACCTCAGGCATCAAATAAGAATGGCTTTATGCCTTGATTGAAATGCACATACATGCCAGAGAATATTTCCGATTTGCACTCTCTGGCAAAGTTGTATAGGGTGTGACACTCGAGACCATGCACTAGCAAACCAAGAAAAAACAGCCAAACAAATAAAAAATAAAAAGCCTATCTACTTATCACTGGCTTGACATTTGGCTTTAGTGTTCTGGAGCTGTGCAAGACGGTTAAAAGCATGCGCATGTCTTCCCAGTTTTAGGTACCTGTAAGCCTGGCAGCCATTAATGTAAGATATCTGTGGATAATAAATAAATTAATAAACTGTAAAAATTTGTCAAAAAACTATGATTCTAAATGAGATTTATTTGGCAATCTGTTTATGTATTGGTTTAATTGGTACAAGACTATTTGACTTGTATGATGTTGGCTAGGTGTGTGGGTGGGGGAAAGCAGGTGGAGTAGGCTGCCTTTAGGAAAGTAGGGAGAGCCTGGTAGAAAACCACATGGTCATGAGGAAACCAGACAATCAGGAGGAATTCGATCAGGAATAAACCATGAGGAAACCAGACAGTTAGGAGGGAACCAAACATGAGCAAACCAGCCGGCTAGAATAAAATCTGTCAGCAGGAAGTCAAGTCAAGAAGAAACCAGACAGTCAGTGGAAATCAAAAGGCAGGAGGAAGTCAGTTAGGAAGAAACCATGAGGAAACCAGGTGATCAAGAGGAAAACAGGATCAGGAGGAAACGTAGATAGCAAATATTTTGCAGGACATAATACTTATGTGTCAGGAGGAAGTTACACAAAGCTAGGAGGAAAGCAGGCAGAACCAGAAGGAAACCTGATGGAAAAAGGAGGAAAGCATGCAGGGACAGAATGAAACCTGATGGAGAAAGGTGGAAAGCAGGCAGAGACAGAAGGAAACCTGATGGAGAAAGGAGGAAAGCAGGAAGAGACAGAAGGAAACCTGATGGAGAAAGGAGGAAAGCAGGAGGAGACAGAAGGAAACCCGGTGGAGTATAGAGGAAATCATGACCTATCCAGGAGAAAACCAGACACAAACTCAACAAAGCCTGGAGGAAACTGAACAGAGGCTGAAAGGAAATGAATGAACATGGAGGAAACCAGGAAACCATAGGATAAAAGTAGGGACAGCGAGGAGAAAAAACCCATTCTTCACTAGACATTGCATGCATGATCATCCTCTTGATATTTATTTTATTTATTTATTTGATTTGTGTTTTACGTAGAATATTTCACTTATATGACAGCTGCCAGCATTATGGTGTGAGGAAACAGGGCAGAGTCCGGGAAAAACTCAACACCATCCGCAGGTTGCTGACAGACCTTCCCACGTACACCCAGAGGAGAAGCCTTGATATATAGCTGTAAGTAAGAGAGCAGAGGGGCTGGATTTCACCTCACCATCTTATTGGTCCTGGCTGTCTTTGACCTTGTCACCTCATTGCTCCAGGACTGCTGGCCTGACCTTATAGGCAGTCTAGACCGCTCGACCACTGAACACCCCAATTTTCCGGTAAAGTGTCAAAATATACGGCATGGAAATAGTGTGAAAAGATCAAGAAATCACTGGTGTGATGGTCCGCTGTTAGAAAATGCCTCACCATACCTGATATAATGACTTATAATGACAGTTAATGGAATGATTTGGTGTGATGAAGACCTGGCTAAAATTAACCGTCAGTTTTGCGAAAGCAGAATGAGAAATCACAAGTTATATGTAACTGATAAATACAAAATCCGATGGATAATATCCTTTAGGTGAAGTTGCATGAGAACATTTCGAAAGTATCAAGTATGAGGAAAATTGTAAACTGGGCAACACTGGCTCAGTGGTAATGTACACGACTCTTAACCACAAGGAACACAAGGTGGCAGTTCAATCCCGGCCTTGGGCGACAGATTTGTTCTGTTGATTCTCTAACTGTTGTTGTATGTGGGGACCTACTGACAATTAAAAGTGGTCAGTGGGTCAGTTTGTGTATCCGGGCAGTACTGCAGGCAAGTCTGTATGTTGCCCTCTGGAAAATTTATCAGTCTTTCCAATGGGTATTGGTGGAAGATTTACCTCTGGCACTGCTGTTTGCCCCACCCACAAAACTGATCACCACTGTATTTGTGAAACATACTTTAATATAGCATTAACAACATCAATAAAAGTAAATAATTAATTAATTATTAAATAAATAATTAAATAAATAATTAAATAAATAAAATTTAACAAGAACTCAGGGCTATTAATATCATGTTGCCCAGTTGTCATGTTGCCCATTTGTAACGTTGCCCAGTGGTCGTGTTGCCCAGTTGTCATGTTGCCCAGTTGTCATGTTGTCCAGTTGCCATGTTGCCCAGTTGTCATGTTGCCCAGTTGTCATGTTGCCCAGTTGTCATGTTGCCTAATTGTCATGTTGTCATGTTGCCTAGTTGTCATGTTGCCTAGTTGCCATGCTGCCCAGTTGTCATGTTGCCCAGTTGTCATGTTGCCCAGTTGTCATGTTGCCCAGTTGTCATAAGACCGTTGTTGTCTTGGTAAATAAATTAAAGGCATGGTGTTGTGTCAGCTGTGTTTTACTTTAGTGTTTAGTGTTTTACTTTAGTGTTTAGTGTTTTACTTTAGTGTTTAGTGTTTTACTTATGAATTAGCAAGATCAGTCACCATTGTAAGTGTACTTAAAGGCTTTTGTTTCCAAAATTGTTCTGGAGTAAAAAAATAATAATTTTATAATTGACTGTATTGCAATAATTTGGCCCTTTTGCAAGTTATGTAACAGTTTATGTGATAAAGTTTAATATCATATAAAAATTATACATCTGTATAAACAGGTCATAATTCAATGATGTAATTTTTGTAAAAGAATGTTTGTGCAGATGAGGAGCAGAAAGCGTTCAAAATACACTTGCTTTTCAAAAACACTATGAAATGGAGAGAAAGATTATTCGTTAGATCCACTCTATAGAATGTCAGTTGGGAATGTTTTTTTTCCTATTGCAGTGGTTAATTGATTAAAAACATAAATTTCATTTCAAGAATTTTATTTGTTTTTTTGTTTTTTTTGTGCGTATTCGGCTTGTCTAGCAATTATTTCATAAATTTTTGATGAGAACTTTGGAGACGATCATATTATGATGCTTAATAGAGCTCTCAGTTGTCTTTTTTTTAAATTTTTTTTTTTTTATGCGTGAGTGAATAATTATTTATGGGCTATAATGCCGCATAAAGCACATTGTTACTTCAGCAATATTGTCTCAGTGTGGAAAAAATTTTGTGGGTGTGAAAGCGAATGAAGGAAATATCAGAATCTAGACATGGAGATAAAATTAAAAGATTGGAAAATGCCCCATAAAAAAAAAAAAAAAGTTTAGAAAAAGAGTTACATATTTTAATTGTGGACAGGTGTGAAACTGATGGTCCCTGAGCTCCTGGATTAAGACCTCAACATCCCCAGAGAAGATGCACACATGCCCAGTACTATAGGTGTAGTACTAAACTGTCTGCAATCAGAAATATACCTGCATGCAATAAAATAGTAATTTTACAGGTGTAATACTAAACTGCCTGCAATCAGAAATATACCTGCATGTAGTAAAATAGTAATTTTACAGGTGTAGTACTAAACTGTCTGCAATCAGAAATATACTTGCATGAAATAAAATAGTAATTTTACAGGTGTAGTGCTAAACTGTCTGCAATCAGAAATATACCTGCATGCAATAAAATAGTAATTTTACAGGTGTAGTACTAAACTGTCTGCAATCAGAAATATACCAGCATGCAATAAAATAGTAATTTTACAGGTGTAATACTAAACTGCCTGCAATCAGAAATATACCTGCATGCAATAAAATAGTAATTTTACAGGTGTAATACTAAACTGCCTGCAATCAGAAATATACCTGCATGCAATAAAATAGTAATTTTACAGGTGTAGTACTAAACTGTCTGCAATCAGAAATATACCTGCATGCAATGAAAATAGTAATTTTATGTAGTGGTACTCATTATGGTAGTTCAAAGCATTTACCTTAATTCTTCAGTCTTTTCAACCACCTCAGCACCCAACATTTTGAAACATTCTGAGAGAACTGTGGGGTGTAGGGATGCAATTTGCACGGTTTTATGAAGATTGCATCTTTAATAAGTGATGCAAATGAATCATTATAGGGTCATTTTCATAATAATTGTCTGCAAAGTCCACTGATACAGTACTGCATCTTGGTTGAAAATATTCTCACCGCAGAATGAATGAAATCAGTGTTTAGTAGCCACGGTCATTTATTCAGTTCTGTATAAAATATAAATACATGTATTCTAGCATTTGTGGGTTTCCCCCGGGCTGTGCCCAGTTTCCACCCACCATAATGCTGGCCGCCGTCGTATAAGTGAAATATTCTTGAGTACGGCGTAAAACACCAATCAAATAAATAAATAAATGTATTCTAGCATTAGGAATGTGCCTGCAGAAGAAATGTACCTGCGATAGAAATGTTTTTATGGAAATGTACCTGCAATATTAGTGTAGCTGGAATGGAAATGTACCTGCAATAGAAGTGTAGCTGGAATGGAAATGTACCTGCAATAGAAGTGTAGCTGGAATGGAAATGTACCTGCAATAGAAGTGTATCTACAGTAAAAGTGTTTCAAGCAACAGAAATAAACCTCCGTTAAAAATATACATATAAATTTATTTTATATATATATATGAAATAAAATAAAAAAATAAGTGCCTATCTGTAATAGAAGTGCCTATCTGTAATAGAAGTGTATCTGTAATAGAAGTGTACCTACAGTATATACATGCACAGGTGTGATAGGTAGAGTAAATGACCCAAAATTTTGCACCAAAAAGCGCATTTTTAGAGGTAAATAAATGCCATAAAATATCACTTTTGTGCTTAAGCCGACATTTTCCCCAATTGGGTATCATCTTGCCTTTCAAACAAGATCATAAGGACTATCAGACAAACCTTTAGGTCATTTTGATACCGTGTAAAAAAAAAAAAGAAAAAGCCTTTGTATGTACAAGTATTTCTGTTAATTCTTGTTCGTGTGAAAACATCAGACTCAGGGACTCCAAACAGTTCCATCTGGCCGTGCACCCGTGGTGCTGGTAGTCACGTGTATATACATATCTGTCCAGAACATTTACAGTTGGGTTGTATCGTTGTTAGAGCGTCTAAGGAAATCGCCTGGAGCCCAACCAACTCGGCAGAAAGTCCTAGCTATAGCTGTGTTTTGAGATTTATCAGTGCTGAGTGTTTTTGTCGCAGTATTTGGTGTCCTGTTCGACCGTAGATGTGACCGGGCAGAACCCTTGCCCAAGGGGCACATTTGGCGACCCAAGCCAAATCCGTGCGCCAGCGTCTATGGGAAATCAGAAGTAACGTTTGCTGACAGGTGGGAGACCCTGAAATCACTCTATTTGTCATCCCTGCCAATACAAACGTCTGGCTGACTTTTTCCACTGGGCTGTAATTTAATACTAAAATATAGTGGACATAAAATGTGTTGGTGGCGAGGCGTTAGTTGTCGCGCAGTCCCCGTCTCATACTGTCATGTAAGTATAAATGATACATCCAGGCGTCTGGATGATGCCGAGGGAGCTGTGCTGGGAGGTTAGTACTACCGCGCTGACGTCTGCCAGAAATACCCACCGTCTTTTCCTCAATAATTGATGAGCTCTGGCCGTTTGTCCGACGCATGGTCACCCTGGATAAAAACCAGGGGAGAAAACTCTACCGGAACGTCACAAAGCTTTTGGAAGTGTTTTTTATTCCCCGTCACAAGACAGCAGACAGTGGAACGAGTGTTTTATTGCTCCCGGAGCATGGCCATTTTAAAGAATCTATAAAAGTAATTGACGGAAGTGGACAGTTTGATAAAACGGATAGCTATACTTCGCCTATTAGAAAGGCGGAAAAAATATATTGCTCCCAGCAGAGGGCGCTGTCTAGCTTTTCTGGGATTTTATCACCAGCTGTAAATCATCACGTTACTCTGTTCTGCTGGTCTGCCCTCTTTACTTATAGCCTTTTATTAATACACTGGATTGATTCCTTGTCATCTTGAACTGGACAGGGAGCTGATGTATTAAATGCGTAGCTGATGTAATGGCGATATATATAATACAGTAGTAAAGATATGGTAATCTGACAGGTGTGTTATTTCTTTTTAATAATTTTAATAGTCATATTTCTGTAGTTTAATTTGGTAAAAATTGAGCAATAAGCTTTCAAAAACAGTATTGTTTTTGTTACATTTGCATTGTAAAACTGAGAAGGTATAGACACTTTGTATTGATTACTTTTATGGTAGGTTATATTTCATAACTGATGGGTCCTCTGTGGCCTAGGGGGCAGCACGGAGCCAGCAGCTCGGCGCAATGACCCAGGAGCATCCCACTAATTCGGTTGCTGTGAGTTCAAGTCCAGCTGATGCTGGCTTCCTCTTCGGCCTTTGGTGGGAAGGTCTGCCAGCAACCTGCGGATAGTCGTGGGTTTCCGGCTGGTTCTGCTCGGTTTCCCTGGCTCGCTGTCGGGTTTCCTCCCATCATAATGCTGGCTGCAGTCATATAAATGAAATATTCTATTACCTCGTTAAACACCAATGAAATAAATAATTCTTAATTACATATGATTCACAGTATTCACCTTAAAAGCTCACCTGTAAAAATTCATTTTTAGATGTAAATAAAGCTATCACTAAAAATTCTTGGGGTAACTGTATGTCTGGAAGGGGCCCTTTTTGTTTTTGTTTAAGTTTTTACAAATTTTTTCTTTGATTGTTAATGTCTATAAAATTTCTTTCATTTTTCTAAGGCTTGCGTAAAGGTAACTGGTTGAATATTGCTGATACATTTGTACAGTAGGATATCATCTACTTCATGGCTTCTAAGCAAACCTTAAAACATCGAAGATGAATACCATATAACTCTCAGACTCATGAAAAATGAGTAACAGTCATTGCCGAAATATTTGTTCAAATTAATACACATTGTACACAGTATAATCCAGGTCAAAACATGTTTCATGACAGCCCAGTTGTGGGCCTCTAGCATGCCTATGGTGGGTTTGTAGTCAGATTGTGGAACACTGGCAAAATGCATATATCTGTTGTACAGTATCTCATATGAGCGATAGGCAACGCCAATAACTCTGCACCAGCAAACGGAGGCTACATATATGGTAGGGATACTGGAATGTTAGAAGTGCGCTCTGGGTGTGCTCCGAGTGTGCTCAGAGTGCGCAAGTAGTGAGCTGTTCATGATCCAGTGCCACTGAAAACATCAAGGCTATTGGTACAGTTATGTTCAAATATATGTAGCTGCAGAGTTGTGTAGGAAGCTTGAAAAAAAAAAATTAAAGAAAATCATCTGGTCTTTTAATTGAAAAGGAAATTAAGGTAACAGATTAATGATATTTCTTTAAAAATACAATGTAAGTTATAGTAGTGGCATAGTTGTACAGAATTGCACCTCAGTGTGTTTGAAAGCTTTTATCATCTGAACATGTGATAAGCAGATAAAGCTGTAATTTCGTATCATATTTTAAGGAAAATATGAAAATGCTTCAACTATTTATAGATTTTGGCTTTATTTGTATTCTTCTGGTGATAATTTTTTTTGTCCATATATCAGAAATATGTCCATCTGTATTCAACAGTTATCGTGTTTATGATGCAAACCCATTGCTGCTAATTTGCATAAATTAAGTGTATTTGTTTTTGTTTTTTGTTCAGAATGTTTTTTTCTTTTGAAATATTCCAATTTGAGTTTTGTTAGCATCTAATTTCAGAGAATAAATAAATGTGTTACTGTGTACAGAGACTGCCTTAAGTTAAGTGATTGAAGTGTTCGGGTAAATTATTTTTTCCTGTTGTTTCAGATACAAGTAATAATGTTCATAACAGAAAATTATCTATGTAATGACAAGACAGAAAGTAATCTTTAAATTGGTGAAGGACATGAAGACAAATCTTCAGCTATTCAACTTACTTAAAGAAAGTTACACGTACACTGTTATTTACCTGGCAGATTTATCCTGTACCAAACAGTTGGCCCGGGCTGTCAAAATACTATTTGGTGCTGAACATGGTCCTTGTCCTGCTACATATTTCCAGGTTTGAATTAATTTATTTTTTTGATTGGTGTTTTACTCCGTACTCAAGGATATTTGATTTTTATGATGACACCCAGCATTATTAAGACCAGGGTTAGGGTCTTAAGTAAAATTGCGACCAGGATGGTCACCGTCGTTTGTCTTCATTCCATGTCTAATGTAGATAGGAAAACTCTCCAAGTAACGTTCTCAGTAACAACCGTCATTTATTACACATAACAACGTGGGAGTGACCACACTCTGAGGTCCTCACAGGTCAACTCCCTAAAACTCCTCTTCTCATTGAGAAACAACCATATTTATACATACAATAGTTCGTTTACCGAACTATTAATAATAACAAACGCTGACTGATTAGTCATATGTACATGTGGAAAGTTAATCTACTTAACTCTGCACACTTAATGTACTTAACTCTGCACACTTTATCTACTTAACTCTGCATGTTAATTTACATGCATTATTAAGATGACCAGCATATAGCTGGTCATATTATGGTGGGAGGAAACAGGGCACCCCCCCTCGGGAACCCCACCTCGGGAACCCCACGACCATCTGCAGGTTGTTGCAGACCTTTCAGGATTGAATAATAGTGGAATATAATGTGTCAGATATAGTCATACCTAATTTCACTGATAACCAAAAGATTTTTCGGAATTTTTTGTCTTATCATTTCAGTTTTCGTTCAAACTCTGATGTAAAACAGGGAAAAAAAAAATCAATAATTAAAGTGCAACTAACTTGTGGGTTTGACATTTACCTGCCTTCGTCAAAATGACAGCAGTAATCAAAGGTAGCATCATTCCATCTGTGTTGCGTTTAAGATTTGCTACACGAATTCACCTGCGTGCAATTTTTACCGTTGATTTAACAATACCTGTGTAGACAACTCATTTGTTTTCCTGACCCGTATCTTTTACACTCGCCTGCCTCTGGTGCAAAGTGATACCAAAGTAGAATTGTTTATTGGGTAGGAATGCGGGTAAGCCAATTGGCCTTTAAGCTCAGTTTATCGTGCGTTCACATTGGACTGTAATTAACCGTTTGATGAGGAAACATATGTGGATGATATAAGATCTGTCAAGAAGAAACGGGTAGCTTCTGCATCAGATGGTGTGGAGAAATGAAATATCTACTTTGGATTGAAAAGTCCACCTTAATTTGTTCTTTGATTAGCCTTGATCACATATGCTCTTTTATTACACTTTTATTACATTTTTATTACAATCTTGAGTTTGGGTATGTTCTACTTAATCATCTGTAGCTCTGCAGACATATGGGAGAGGTTTACCTGCATCCTGAGGATGGTCGTGGGTTTCCCTCCAAGCTCTGCCCACCATAATGCTGGCCACCGTTATATAAGTATTCTTGAGTGTGGCATGAAACTCCAAACAAATAAATAAATCAAATGCTTCAACTCTTGATGGTGACATGTATGCACGTTCTACCTGAAGACCATTACCTAAAAGAAGGCAACTTCCCGGTACATTACGCATTATGTCATCTGTAGAAGCTCGACCCACGTAATGGAGAAATATGCCAACCTACAAGAACTGGCAGCGGGTTGAAACTGAAACTAAGTATTTAAAAACTACAATTTCCTTAATCATCGTTGGTATGCTGTTAAGAACCCATTGTCTATTTTTATATTTCCAAGCAACATCTAAAACAGTTACTGTCAGACGTTGTTGTCCATTTACAAAACTCTCTGTTGTCTTCATTTTTTTAAAATCTATTTCAACACAACAGCATTTGAAATTTTTTTCCCACCATCTATCAGCCATTTTTGAAGTATTTACTGTGTAAGAGAGAGAGAGAGGGAGATATATATATATATATATATATATATATATAGAGAGAGAGAGAGAGAGAGAGAGAGAGAGAGAGAGAGAGAGAGAGAGAAAAAATACATGTCTGCGCAGATAGGTCACATTATGTGTCAGAGATTGAAGAAAAGTGTAAGGTGCTGGGGAGACTAGCTGCACGAAATTTGCATACTTCTTGCTAATGCACTTCTTGGTGTACTTAATCATGTATCTCGAGCAATGTTTACAGGAGCTCCTCTAAATCAGCAGTATTTAAAGGAAATATACAAAGTTATAACTAATTAAAGGTATTTTCACATTGATCTTTTAATGATCATCTTTGTACTGATAATGATGTTAATTTTATGTGATCTTACCCTTTAAATATCTCTGAAACTTTAGAGCATGTTTGTGTAATTGTACATGAAGTATACATATGTTTGTGTGTAATTTGGATGAAACATTTGTGTCACATTTACATCAAAAACTATAATGCTACTTTTGAGGGTGAAATACTATGCCTGATTTTAATGAATAGTTCAAGATTTAATTGATAGTGTCTAAGCTTAATATTTTTATATATTTTAAAGCTATGATAGCTGTCATTATTTTAATAGACTTCAGTTATGCTTAATATGGTAATGCTTGTGTGGGACTTCCAATATGGTTGCCTGTGTGGGACCACCAACATGGTTGCCTGTGTGGGACCTCCAATATGGTGCCCTGTGTGGGACCTCCAATTTTTTGCCTGTATGGGACCTCCAATATGGTTACCTGTGTGGGACCTCCAGTATGGTTGCTGTGTGGAACCTCCAGTATGGTTGCTGTGTGGGACCTCCAATATGGTGGCCTGTGTGGGACCTCCAATATGGTGGCCTGTGTGGGACCTCCAATATCGCTGCCTGTGTACAACGTCCAATATCTTTGCCTGTTTGGAACCTTGAATATGGTTGTCTGTTTGGAACCCCGAATATGGTTGCCTGTGTAGGACCTCTAATATGGTAATCTGTGTGGGACCTCCAATATGGCTGCCTGTGTAGAACCTCCAATATGGTTGCCTGTGTGGAAACCCCAATATGGTTATCTCTGTGGGACCTCCAGTATGGCTGCCTGTGTGGAACCTCCACTATGGTTGCCTGTGTGGAACCCTCCAATATGGTTGCCTCTGTGGGACCTCTAATATGGTTGCCTTTATGGGGCATCCAATATGATCCCTGTGTGGGACCTCCAATATGGCTGCCTGTGTGGAATCCCCAATGTGGTTGTCTGTGTGGGATCTCTGATATGGTTGCCTTTGTGGAGCATCCAATATGGCTGCCTGTGTAGAACCCCCAATATGGTGGCCTTTGTGGGACCTCCAATATGGCTGCCTGTGTAGAACCTCCAGTATGGTTGCCTATGTGGAAGCCCCAATATGGTAGTCTCTGTGAGGGACCTCTAATATGGCTGCCTTTGTGGGGCATCCAATATGATCCCTGTGTGGGACCTCCAATATGGCTACCTATGTGAAACCCCCAGTATGGTTGTCTGTGTGGGACCTCTAATATGGTGGCCTGTTTGGGACCTCCAATATGGCTGCCTGCGTACAACGTTCAATATCGTTGCCCGTGTACAACCCCGAATATGGCACCCTGTGTGGGACCTCTAATATGGTTGCCTGTGTAGGACCTCCAATATCGTGGCCTGTGTGGAACCTCCAATATGGTTGCCTGTGTACAACCTCCAATATGGTTGCCTGTGTGGAAGCTCCAATATGCTTGTCTCTGTGGGACCTCTAATATGGCTGCCTTTGTGGGGCATCCAATGTGATCCCTGTGTGGGACTTCTAGTGGGGTTACTTGTGTGGGACATCCACAAGGGTTGCTTTTTGGGACATCCAGTTAGTTGCTTGTTTGGGTTCTCCAATATAGTTGCTTGTGTGGACAACCTCCAATATGGCTGCCCGTCTTTCACTCACAATATGGTGACCTGTGTCCAACCTTCCATATTGTGACTTGTGTCCAACCTTCAATATGGTGACCTGTTTACAACCTCCAATATGGTTGCCTGTCTTTCACCTTGAATATATTGACCTTTGTACAACCCCCAATATGACCGCCTGTCTTTCTCCTCCAATATGGTGACCTGTGTGGGACCTCCAATTTTTTGCCTGTATGGGACCTCCAATATGGTTACCTGTGTGGGACCTCCAGTATGGTTGCTGTGTGGAACCTCCAGTATGGTTGCCTGTGTGGGACCTCCAATATGGTGCCCTGTGTGGGACCTCCAATTTTTTGCCTGTATGGGACCTCCAATATGGTTACCTGTGTGGGACCTCCAGTATGGTTGCTGTGTGGAACCTCCAGTATGGTTGCTGTGTGGGACCTCCAATATGGTGGCCTGTGTGGGACCTCCAATATGGTGGCCTGTGTGGGACCTCCAATATCGCTGCCTGTGTACAACGTCCAATATCTTTGCCTGTTTGGAACCTTGAATATGGTTGTCTGTTTGGAACCCCGAATATGGTTGCCTGTGTAGGACCTCTAATATGGTAATCTGTGTGGGACCTCCAATATGGCTGCCTGTGTAGAACCTCCAATATGGTTGCCTGTGTGGAAACCCCAATATGGTTATCTCTGTGGGACCTCCAGTATGGCTGCCTGTGTGGAACCTCCACTATGGTTGCCTGTGTGGAACCCTCCAATATGGTTGCCTCTGTGGGACCTCTAATATGGTTGCCTTTATGGGGCATCCAATATGATCCCTGTGTGGGACCTCCAATATGGCTGCCTGTGTGGAATCCCCAATGTGGTTGTCTGTGTGGGATCTCTGATATGGTTGCCTTTGTGGAGCATCCAATATGGCTGCCTGTGTAGAACCCCCAATATGGTGGCCTTTGTGGGACCTCCAATATGGCTGCCTGTGTAGAACCTCCAGTATGGTTGCCTATGTGGAAGCCCCAATATGGTAGTCTCTGTGAGGGACCTCTAATATGGCTGCCTTTGTGGGGCATCCAATATGATCCCTGTGTGGGACCTCCAATATGGCTACCTATGTGAAACCCCCAGTATGGTTGTCTGTGTGGGACCTCTAATATGGTGGCCTGTTTGGGACCTCCAATATGGCTGCCTGCGTACAACGTTCAATATCGTTGCCCGTGTACAACCCCGAATATGGCACCCTGTGTGGGACCTCTAATATGGTTGCCTGTGTAGGACCTCCAATATCGTGGCCTGTGTGGAACCTCCAATATGGTTGCCTGTGTACAACCTCCAATATGGTTGCCTGTGTGGAAGCTCCAATATGCTTGTCTCTGTGGGACCTCTAATATGGCTGCCTTTGTGGGGCATCCAATGTGATCCCTGTGTGGGACTTCTAGTGGGGTTACTTGTGTGGGACATCCACAAGGGTTGCTTTTTGGGACATCCAGTTAGTTGCTTGTTTGGGTTCTCCAATATAGTTGCTTGTGTGGACAACCTCCAATATGGCTGCCCGTCTTTCACTCACAATATGGTGACCTGTGTCCAACCTTCCATATTGTGACTTGTGTCCAACCTTCAATATGGTGACCTGTTTACAACCTCCAATATGGTTGCCTGTCTTTCACCTTGAATATATTGACCTTTGTACAACCCCCAATATGACCGCCTGTCTTTCTCCTCCAATATGGTGACCTGTGTCCAACCTTCCATATAGTGACTTGTGTCCAACTTTCAATATGGTGACCTGTTTACAACCTCCAATATGGTTGCCTGTCTTTCACCTCCAATATGGTTGCCTGTCTTTCACCTCCAATATGGTGACCTGTGTCCAACCTTCAATACAGTGACCTGTTTACAACTTCCATAATGGTGACCTGTTTACAACCTTCATAATGGTGACCTGTTCACAACCTCCAATATGGTGACCTGTGTACTAGCTCCAGTATGGTTGCCTGTGTGCTCTGTGCCGTGTAGTTGTCCATTTTTCATTCTTCAATATGGTTTACCGTCGCCGATAGCACACTTCGTAGAGTGTCTGCTTCGGGAGGCGGTAGATCCAGGGTCAATCCTAAGTCAGGTCACACCTGAGTCCTTAAAAGTGAAAGTGTAACTTCCTTTCAAGGCGTTCAGCATTAAGGGTATAGTGCAATGACTGGTTGACCCGCATCAGAATAACGACTCAGGCATTGTGGCTTACATGTCTTCGGTAAAGTGTTTTCAGTGAAGCAGCACTAGATAAAAGAGGGGTGGGAAATCCGTCCTGCAACAAGGAGGCACGTTACATGCACTCTAAGGACTCTTACGCCGACTGAAAAATTGTAAATTTCCACGTTAAACCCCAAGCACTCACTCACTGACTGCAGTATGGTTGTCCGTCAGTGGTACATCCAGTATTGTTTGAGTTCAGATGGCGAATGTATCTGCAATCCAATGAAACAGCGCTTCTGTTAACAACAACTTTAGTCCTGACCCGTACTGTAAACCATATTCTATCTTTAGAGAGCCTAATATTTCCCCTGCTTTCATAGATGGATGAGCCTACTGTCAACAAAGTTCATTAATTTTTTATATTTAATGTTTTTTATAAATTATGGTACTTTTACTATTGTGTTACACGCAAATGGATTTTTGAATTCAAGGCACAGTCGATGATTCTTTAATAGGTTAGAATGTCAGTAGCTAGATGCAGTTTGAGAATATTTTTTTTCACTCAACTCACGCATACCAGTATATTTGTTAGGGGTCAATCTGATCTGTATGTTCAGGTCTGGCAGCAACCTGCGGATGGTTGTGTGCTCCCCCCGGGCCCTCCGTGGCTCAGTTGGTTAGCGCGCTGGCGCAGCATAATGACCCAGGAGTCTCTCACCAATGCGGTCGCTGTGAGTTCAAGTCCAGTTCATGCTGGCTTCCTCTCCGGCCGTACGTGGGAAGGTCTGCCAGCAACCTGCGGATGGTCGTGGGTTTCCCCCGGGCTCTGCCCGGTTTCCTCACACCATAATGCTGGCCACCGTCGTATAAGTGAAATATTCTTGAGTATGGTGTAAAACGCCAATCAAATAACTAAATAAATAAATAAATGTGTTCTCCCCCCAGACTTTACATGACATGCCTGGTGTCCTTCCACCAAAATGCTGGCTGCTGTCGTATACGTGAAATATTCTTCAGTATGGCGTAAAAAGGGTTTTTAAAATATCAAAAAAATAATTAATTAACATGTTCGACCTTGTTTTGATAGTTTCTGGAATGGTGGGGTGGGCTTAGTCTGGAGGGTGCCTGGGTGTCTATTAGACGGACACGCTATTCTGATGAATGTAGCAATAGAAAGAGAAGGGATAAGTAGGAGAAAATGTGTTTATCGAACACTATAATTTATTGGTCTGACTAAATCGTAATCGTAAATGGCATGGTTAAATACAGCTCCTTAATTCGAGTCTCATAATTTGATCTCAAGTTAAGAAATTGTGAAAGGCAAAGGAAACACTGAAGTATGTATCAGATGAAAGACCATAAAAAACTCCCTTGGTAAATAGCTGAATTTATTTATTTTTTTTTACAATTTGTTTAACCTGGTAAAATGCATCAGAATATTTCATCCTCTGGTTGCCTTTTCCGACAACAATGGGACCAGTGACGTCACATAAGGTTTTAGCTACTTAACACACATTAGACTGCTACGTTTCAGCATTCAAAGTGCACATACATATAGAGGCCTATGAATGCATTCGCAGATTTGACCTTGAAACAAATTATTTTAGGCAAAAAGCATAGATGTGATGAAATTGATACCTTCTGGGTCACAGCAGACCACTGTAGAACCTGATCTTTCAGCACTTTACTTGGTTAGAAAAACTCTAAAAAAAAATAAATCCAACCATTTTCCTGGACAATTTTTAGTTATTCATCTGATATATACTTCATTTTAGAGTGGTCTTTGGCTTTAATATTAAGACAATTAAAGAGGATAAGAAGGAAAGTGACTGACTAATATGCATTTTTAAATCACACATTTTCAACATCATTTTAATCTTTAAAAAAAAAGGATTTGAACTGTTGATTTCATGAATTGTGATTGTGTAATGTCGTATCAGCAGTGTTGAGTCTTGTAGCAAAATGGCAGTAGTGATCTAATCAAAACAGAATCACAATTACCTGCTCCTAAAAATCTGCCAAAAAAAAGCCCTCGACTGATAGCCTTGGAGATGTTTTCAGTGAAAGATTTGATTTACACGTTGCTTGACACATTGTCATTTGTCGAAGTCATTATATCATCGAGAATCCTTTAAATTACGTGTTTTACGGAGGATATTTTTTAGAGCCCGCCAATTTCATCACCGTTGATCTAATGTGGACAGATTTATTACATTTCTGCTGGCACTTGTAATTGTGTGTTTTCACCTAGCCTTGATTGTTTCTTTTTTGCTGTTCGTGCTGAAAATCGACGAGTCAGTCTTGATGTTTCGACTCTTTTATCTCGCACTTTACACGGTGTCAAGTCTGCAGGGAATTTCTTTCTTTCAGCTTTGGCTATAGTTCCAGAATTTTGAGTTTGTGTCATAATGGAAACCTGTCCTAAAACTCACTGATCCAAAAAACCCCACAGATCCCCATCAGATTCATCCTCTTTTTATTCAGCCGATTACCACAAGATTGATTTCGATCCACTTGGGGCTCTTTAAGGTCAATTCTGCTTCAAGAAATTTTTTGTTTCTTGTTTTCTGAGTCTTTTACACATTATCTTTGATTTATCTGACGATAGTCGGTATTGTTTGAACATACATGTATTAAAGAATTGTCTTATTTTAATTTTTTTTTTTTGTAGTGTAAAAATATTATGATCATCATAGTAATTTAGATTTTTATTGAATATTGTGTATGGTACTGAATAAGCTACCTTATCTGCCTTCTATCTTCAGTTTGTATATTTTGATGTGTCTTTTAAAGACATTTGGGGGCTTGCGTGGCTCAGGTGGTTAGCGTGCTAGCGCAGCGTAATGACCCAGGAGTCTCTCACCAATTCGGTCGCTGTGAGTTCAAGTCCAGCTCTTGCTGGCTTCCTCTCCAGCCATACGTGGGAAGGTCTTGCAGCAACCTGCAGATGGTCGTGGGTTTCCTGTGGGCTGTACCCGGTTTCCAACCACCATAATGCTGGCCGCTGTTGTATAAGTGAAATATTCTTGAGTACGGCGTAAAACACCAATCAAATAAATAAATAAATAAAAACATTTGTTCATATGTGGGATGGCCTGGCAGCAAACTGTGGACGGTCATCTCGGGCTGTGCTCACTCACTTTCCATAATGCTGGTCGTATATGTGAAACATTATTGAAAATGGCGTAAAATTCCATTCAAATAAATAACGGCATGTTTTTGTACTACAATCAAATTATATTTTCTGTTATTCTTTAGAAGTTTGAAAATCCAGCAGTATCGCTGCACACAGCTTGAACTTGAAGTAGCCTAAAGTGTAAAAATTCTAGCTATGTATGTATGCCATTTTAATTATGTTTGAAACAGTTCATTAATTTTTGTAAATTTGACTTGATGTGAGTTGATCTAACATAAACATCTGTCAGATGTGCGGCTTTAAAATGTCCTTATTTTCCCAGGGTATGGGGAGGGCTAGTTACTGGCAAAGTAGTATAAGTGTGTTAGCTGAAATCTTCCCTAAATGACGAATGAGGCCTCATCTGTGTTGAATTCAGCTGCTTGGCCGTGACCTTACTTGTGCATCAGTATTTCAGTCACATGTATATGCCTGTCTAGCTACAGTAGTTTTCTTTCCGCTCGATAAACCATTCTGACCATTTGACCAATCAGAAACAATATATTAGTATATATTGTATTAGTAGAAATATGTATGTATATATATATATATATATATATATATATATATATAACTTAATTCATGAATGAATTAAACTATTATGGTTTCAAATTGCCTGATCAGTATTTCAGTTATATTGTGGCAAAAATCAGTTCTGTGTTGGACGCGCTAGTTTCCATGACCCAGGAGCCTTTAGCAAATGCGATGGCTGTGAGTTCAATTCCAGCTCATGCTGGTTTTATCTCTGCTTGTACTTGTATATGGGACGGTAAAGTTAGGGACATACTGGACGGATTCCTTGGCTTGAAGGGACAAACTAAATCGCCTGCAAAATACACTGACGATATTTGCAGCATAGTTGCAGACACACTGGGCGGGTTTTATCCCTTGATTGCAGTCAGTACGTTACGTCATGTGACCTAGTCAACCATGTGACACAAACAAAATGTTACAGGTTAACACAATTCCGCTTTGTTTGATTGGTCAGCTCGATTGTCTGGATCGCTGAAGTTCACTGGATCAGACACACTACGCGGACAGAGTGAAATCGCTGGCGTATTTCTTTGCTCATATCTGAGGTGTGTGATGCAAGCGTTTTTGGGGGGCGGAAAAAATCACCAGCAAAGATGCAGACACATTAGGCGGATTTTTAGAAACTCACAAAATGGGCCTGTACGAGCGGAAAAAAAATATGTCTAGTATGTCCCCGGCTTCGGGCAGCAACCTGCGGATGATTGATGTGGGTTTTCTGTGACTGGGTATCGCCTGTAAATGTTATAATGTTTTCGTGATAATGGGTGGTGGGACAAGTATTGTACACTTGAGAAATGTGAAACAAGCTGATAGCCATGTATCTTGTAAATATTCTTTGGTTTGGCGTATAATGTACACTATATAAAAAATAAAAACATAAGAGAGACAATAATATTGCGACCAATATTTGTATTTCAATGTTTATATATATACTGAAATGTGTAATTTCAATGACTGTATATAAAGCATGTGGGGTAATGCGATATGTAAAAATAATATTATTGCTACCATGAACAAATTACAAATGCACACCACAGTATATGGTGCCTACATTTAAACACTATACCCATAAAAAAATACCTCCAAGACAAATAATGAGGTAAAAAAGAAAAAAAAAAGAGAAACAGAAAAAATCATACAGTAGTTTGAAATTAACTGAATTATAAAAGTGACCAGTCATTAGTTGAGTATACATGCACATCACTGTCCTTTTATTGTCTAATTTGATCAACATAACACTCCCACTTCCTTTGAAGGTCAGATAAATTCTGGAATTTGATGCCCAAAGAACACGATGGCCGAAGCTATCAATTTTGATGGTATTTCTCCTCGCTCGTCCGATGACTGAGGAGAATTCAGGTAATCAATATTGATAGTCTCTAACTATTCACATTTATTATTGACCATTGGAGTTGAGGTATTATTTTTGCTCCAGTCTGGTTGCCGTGCAGTATACTGATGGACAAAAGAGGTAGGACGGGATCACCAGTGTATTAGAGAACACACTGGTCTAGAATGGAATCGTTTCCCCCCCTAACAAATCATTCCATTTTGACACGCTTAGTCCCTGACAGTACAAACCAAATCGTTTCGTTCGTTTTGATTGCGCGTGCAAACAGGATTATTTAGTGCTTCGGCAAAGAGTGGAGCGGGCCTCTGTGTCCGTGAACAATCCCCTTTTCCTTTTATTTCATACGGAGAAATCATCTGGGGGTTTTGTCCGCCTAATGAAAGTAAATTCTCCGATTTGACGTTTTTGTCTGAAGAACGAGCGTATTGCATGCGTCGTTTGATCAAGCCGACTGGGCGGCTGATGGTTTTACTAGTAGCTGCGGGACTAACAAACACCTTCAGGGTTTAGTTCTCGCCACGATTACCAACAGGAAAAAATTAAAGGTAATTGGATCCGTTAATGCGATCTGTTAATTCCGTCTAGACATAAGTCTGAAGCTACATGGGAAGGGGGGGAAAGTTGAACGCTCAGGCTGTAAAACTCTCATCGGCCTACTGACGTATATACCTAGACTTTGGCCAAGTCACTCTTTCACGTATATCTCATCTTGTCTGGAAATGGCTTACAAACCATGTGACCTGTTGGAGTTGGTAACCACCGTAAACTAAAGTCTGGCTCATTGTACCTGTTTTTCAGGGTACACTATATACGTGAACGAAATATATATATATATATATATATATATATATATATATATATATATATATATATATATATAGGAAAAAAATAATAAAACGCCTTCTTAACTTTCTACATTCTGTTATATTCCCTTCTTGACTTTCTACATTCTGTTATATTCCTTTCTTAACTTTCTACATTCTGTTGTATTCCCTTCTTAACTTTCTACATTCTGTTATATTCCCTTCTTAACTTTCTACATTTTGTTATATTCCCTTCTTGACTTTCTACATTTTGTTGTATTTTCACTTTCTACATTCTGTTATATTCCCTTCTTGACTTTCTACATTCTATTATATTCCTTTTTTAACTTTCTACATTCTGTTATATTCCCTTCTTGACTTTCTACATTCTGTGATATTCCCTTCTTGACTTTCTACATTCTGTTATATTCCGTTAAATGTAGAAAGTTAAGAGGGCGTTTTATAATTTTTTGTCCTATGTAAATTTTCCTCACCATGGGATCTTTCTCTATTTCTTCAAATACATATATATATATATGTATAATGTACTATATTCGACACTAAATTTCATCCGTAATAGATACTTAGTTTAATTTCCCTGATTCTGAGAGATCTGTCGATTTTAGAAAAGTGTTTTGAGGTTTGTGTAGTAGGTGGGATGAGGATTCTTTCGGGAAAAATGTTGTAAGTTTCAACTCTAAACATAGCGTTTTATGCCATATTTGCTTCTAACAAAATGGACTTACGAAGTTGGACTTAGAAGGCAAACTGTCGATCGTCAACAAATCAGTCGAATCACTGGTGTGTCTTACTTCTGGCCTAGGTTTTAAATGGAATATTTTGGAATATGATGTAAAACACATTATTATAACTAACAAAATTGAATATTGTTGGATATTCGTGTTTCTGAAAACATTGGATTAACCTTCGATCTTGTACGTGATTAAGATGGTGTTCACTTAGATAACGTTTTGATAGAGATGGCACGGTGAATAAATGTTGGAATTATGAAAGCCAGAGCTGGATTGATTCCTTAAAACATTAACATTTTTTTTTTTTTTTTTTGAGATTTAAATTTTTGTTCATGCTTAATTTATTCTGTAAGTTGAATCAAAAATTCTTTGATTTTACCACGGATGCCTGATGTGTTTTAATCTTAATTTTACACCATTGTTTTTAGGTCTCCAGAAATTGTATACATTCATTTATTTCTTTCTTTATATTTTTTTATTTCTTCATTTGTACCATGAATTGAGGTGTACACAAATTTTTCTTCGACTAAAACGCTAAAAGGTAGCTGTCTTAATCCCATTTTCGGATAAAGTGGACAAAACTGCCTGTTCAGAACAAGTAAAATTTCAAAAAAATAGTATAACTCTTTGACTTTCATTTTGATTTGAGACGGTAGGGCAATATTAAAAAAAAATTTGTACAAAGAATGACAGTCGGGTAATGGGAGAAGGAAAAACCACTTCCCTGCGGCAGGTTAACAGGGAATCTTTTCCACAGAGCCAGTTGTGACTTGTAAGTCAAACTTTTAGATCCACCTCAATCTTACACATTTACTTATTTCTGTTATAGGCACTTTAAACCATACTCAAGAATATTTCACCTATATGACAGTGGCTAACGTTATGGCTGGAGGAAACCAAGCAGAGCTCAGGGGAAACCCACAACCATCCGCAGGTTGCTGGAGGACCTTTGGTATAAACTACAAAGTGTGATATTAACCTCTAATGTCCACATTAGAGCACGGGGAAAAACCATGACCATCCGCAGGTTGCTGTCAGACCTTCCCACCCACAACGTGAGAGGAGGTATGCCATATGATTTAATGAATCATTCATTAAGCTGAAGCTCAGTGTGCCAGAGCCTTAAGTGTTGTAAGCCATAAGTAACATGTGAAACTGTTACACATTGTAAAATGTAACAAAAACTGAATCTCTGCTTTAAAAAAAGAGAAAAAAAATAAATAAATTTTATTTTTTGTATGTCAGTAAGAGCTCAGATTTCTACGAACGATCACCCAAGAGAACATTAAACGCACCAAAATTAACAATGTTATTTTTAAAGTCAGAAAAAGTACAAGAATGTACACAGATTGTACCAATATACCACAGTGTACTGCACTGGGAAGGTTTGTCAGCTACCTACGGAAGGTTGTGGGTTTCCCCCGAGTTTTGCTCGGTTTCCTCTGACTATAACTATGGCTGCCATTGTATAAGTGAAATATTCTTGTGTACTGTTTAAAACACCAATAAAATAAATAAATATTTAAGAGGGCAACCTTGAACACAATTTAAACATCTTTCTATATAATTTATCACACCCTGTAGCTGATGTACCTTTGACAAATCAGATCAGACAGATTGAAAGAGTGACTTAGCCAAAGTCTAGGTATATACGTCAGTAGGCCGATGAGAGTTTTACAGCCTGAGCGTTCAACTCCCCCCCCCCACCCCCTTTGGTTTCGGTTTCCTCTCACTATAACTATGGCCGCCATTGTATAAGTGAAATATTCTTGTGTACTGTTTAAAAACACCAATAAAATAAATAAATATTTAAGAGGGTAACCTTGAACACAATTTAAACATCTTTCTATATAATTTATCATACCCTGCAGCTGATGTACCTTTGACAATTCAAATCAGGCACGTCTGCCTGTGGCTTTAAATCAGAACATTTAATAATGCCGGTTGCATAATGCGGTTTTTGACTTACATCAAAATTTAAGACTCCTATTTTTTCCAGCAAGTTCGAGGATAAAATCTAAGTACTAAGCTGCGATACTTTTCTCTCAGTGTAACACCTGATTATATTGTGTTCCAACCAATGGTCCAAAAAATAGCATTAAAGTAAAATTTTAAATTTTGATTTTTGATCATGACTAACCCTTAATTTATCAACCTTTTTGCATATGAAAGCGCAACTTTCACTCTTATTTATGCACCTTTTTCTTTAAGTTTTGGAGACAAAACCACATTGGTTGGGTTGTCCAATTTCAGGGCTTCACAAAAAGTATAATTTTATCGATGTACACAGAATATACTTAAATGAACATCTTATAAACCGGCGAAAATGTTGAAGAATTACAGTAAGTTAATTATGAGAGTGTCTGTTAATTGTCCGTAGATGTTTTAAGGTTTGTTTGGATGCTAGAGTTTTCCCTAGTCGTAAAATTCAAGTTTCAGCATGCAAACTAATATTTTATAACCTTTATTTACCTCCATAAACAGGTATTTGTTCAAGTGAATGTTTAAGTTAAACCCAGTATCTGTTGAATATTTATTGGGTATTTATTGAATATTTATTGAGTATTTATTGAGTATTAAGAATGAATGACTAAGAATCCCTTGTCCTGTTGCATTTTGGTATTTTATTTCATATGTAGCTTTTTGCCTAAATCCCTGACCGTTACCAACCGCTTCTTAAATGGCTAGATCCTCTGTCTCTGACGTCCAGTTAATGGACAGCCTGTCCAACTGATTCCAGACAGCGGTCAGATAGATGTTTTATTTTTGGCCTTTCGACCGTCTTGTCCTATGTCTCTGTTAGCTGGCTGAAAGGTGATCTCTGACGGGCAGAAATTTACCTCCCTGTACTAACTGTGAATACTGGTCAATTTTCCCTTGGGGTATATCTCTTGCTTTATTGATGGCCAAAATGGTCTGAAAATATGAAGCAAATGTGGCCTGAGAAAGGACCGTCGAAAATCCAGATATGTAAAACTGGTTGAAATAGTGTGTGAATATAATTCTGTGCAAATCTGTACCAGGTATACACTGTTACAAGCAAGCTTGGAACAAGCGTGTTAGTCCCACATACATGTATGTGAAAGTGGATGGGGGTGTGGGGATGGGGGTGGGGTGTGTTGGGAGGGGGCTAGCAGGGTATAATTGGCTCATCTGTGTAAAAAAAATGAATTTTATTTTGATATTTTCCTTGTTGATGTTGGGGTGTAGGAGTGAGAGGTAATTTACTTGAATCGCCCTGTCTGTCTTTCCATGCATCTCCTCCCAAAACCATGCCACTGATTTTGATAGAACTTACCATATATTTTGCCTATCAAATCAACTTATGCGTGCTTAAGTTTAATGGCAATCGGGTTATAGGGCTGCACAGAATTACCTCCCTTGATGTCACTCTGTAGTTTAATTTATTTCTTTATTTTTTGATTGGTGTTTTACGTCGTATTCAAGAATATTTCACTTATACGACGGCAGCAAGCATTATGGTGGGTGGAAACTGGGCAGAGCCCGTGGGAAACC